>NC_133326.1:150091105-150391105 GCF_042186555.1 Aquarana catesbeiana | reverse complement strand
CTTCATCTTGGAACTCTGACCAAACAGAAATTTGTACCCCACTTCTAAGCAATGTTTCATATTCCGATTTCTGCCATCAAATATCTGTGTGCTAAGTATACCTATTTTTTTTTTACATAGGGGATAAAAGACTCGGAGGACACCCCTCATCCGAGGAGACAATAGACCCCCCACCTCAGGAAGAAGTGGAGACCCACCAAAGACAACATGAGAAGGAGGAGGAAGGAGATGTGGTGGAAATTGTCACCACAACAGGTGAATGTCTGCGACCACAGGCTCAGGTAAGAGATGGATGCCGGCATATTTATAATACATGGTGTGTTTTTGTTTCTATCTTTTTAGGTGATCGTGATGGTGTGGATCCAGGGCATTTCACCAGTGAAAGTGCACAGCATCTGATTGGGGAGATGATGGGGTGTAATAGGGACTTGGAAAACATCCATAAAAAAAAATTAAGAACATCATTGATGTTTTAGGGAGAGTTTAAAACCCCTCCAAATCCCTTCCCTTTTTTGTGCTTTTTGGGATCTAAAAATTTCTAAAATTTTTTGACATATTCGAGAAAAGCCAAATTTTGAAGATACACACAGTGTGTCAACATGTGCTATCTGCCATCACGGGAGATCAATGTATGCGTTTTGGGGGTGCAACCCCTTCCTCAATAATAAAGTAGATGGGAGGAAGGGGTTGCACCCCCAAAACACGTCCCTTGATCCCCCGTGATGGCAGGTAGCACATGTTGACATTCGGCAATTTGTGTGCATCTTCAAAATTTGGCTTTTCCAGGGGTGACCTCACCCCATCTGAACGCAATATCAAACACAGTTTAGAAATACTCATGTCTGATATTGCCTTCAATTTCTTTAAAAGTTGAACTTTGTAAGTTCAAGATTTGTGTATTTCTTGTTGGTTTTAAACATGCCTGTTTTACCTTAAATGGACATTTCTACTTTTAGTAATGTGACCCAAAAAAATGTTATACAACAAACATGTTGGTTTGTTTTAAAAACCTTTTATAAATGCACATGTGATTGTGCTGGTATTAAAAAGATTGATAATCAAGAATGTGTGGATTATTGTTTCAACGCTCCAAAACTTTTGTTGTGCTCAAATTGGTGTTTTCTGTGACAATGGGGGTTATTTCCTAAGGGAAAATCCACTTTGCACTACAAGTGCAGTTTCAAGTGCACTCGTAGTGGAAAGTGTCTTTGCCTTTAGTAAATAACACCCAACAGTGCTTTGTAATGTTACACAATCACGCCTTTTTCAGGACTCACCACATTTCTGTCAGGGTCAGTTAAAAGAAAAAAAAGCAGTAAATGTCACCAAAGATTTTAGTAGTTAAAATTATTTTTTATTTTAAAAATGTTTCAGACATTGTCTGGCGTATTGATGGCCCCCCTACCCGCAAAGTAATCAAGGTATCTAAGAGGGACCTCACGGGCACTCAGGGGGGGCAAGCCAGGACGGCCACTTTCAAGCGCCGTCAGGGTTGGTTCATTATGAATTCCGGCTTCAGGCCCAACTGAGCCAGCATAGTTGGCAGAATTTTGCCTTAAAAAGTTGTGTAGAACACAGCATGCCAGGATGATATGATTCAGTTTGTGCTCCGCCATGTGTATGGGTGTAAGAAATAAGCAGAACCGGCTGGCCATGATTCCAAATGTGTTCTCCACCACTCTTCTGGCTCTGGCCAGCCAGTAATTAAAAACCCTCTGGTCCGGGGTGAGGGTCCTCATTGGGAATGGCCGCATAAGATGGTCCCCCAGCACAAATGCTTCATCAGCAACGAAGACGAATGGGAGTCCTTCCACATTGTCTTCTGGAGGTGGCAAGTCCAAGCTGCCATTCTGGAGACACCTGTAGAACTCCGTCTGGGCGATGACTCCACCACCGGACATCCGGCCATTCTTCCCCACGTCCACATACAGGAACTCGTAAGTAGCCGACACAACTGCCAACATTACAATACTATTGAACCCCTTATAATTATAATAGTATGAGTCTGAGTTGGGTGGTGGGACAATGTGGATGTGTTTCCCATCAATTGCCCCTCTGCAGTTAGGAAAGTCCCACCGCTGGGCAAAGTGAGAGGCCACAGTTTGCCATTCCTGTGGGTTGGAAGGAAACTGTGGAGTCAAACAAGAAAAAAAAAATAATCATTTTGCACCTAAACAGGGAAAGCAGATAAGACACAAACATTCTTGGCCAACATCAGTATAACATTTATTTTAGGGAGTTTTGAAAGACCAAGGTATAAGGTCCACCTATCAGATTCCCCCTCCCCCCTCTCATGGGCCATTTCTAACATTTTAGGGGGAGGGGGATCTTTTGGACAGGTAACCCTCTCCACTTCATTGAGAGATGAATGCCTAAATAATGTGTCTTACTTTGGCCAGCCCCTCCTTACTTACACTATTGACAGCCCACTGGACAGGTAAGAAGTGTCATAATACAAAGATATAAATACACACTGTACACATTTTAGCACATTTGGACATTCTGCTATTACCTATCAAGATAATAATAGTATAGAAAAACTTTAAACAGTACCATTTGAAAGTATACAGGCAGGCCCTTGCACTACATGCTTTGGGGAATTCATCTATACATCTGACCACAAAAGAGATGGGTATAGTGTGTATGGGTTTGGCAAAGTCAGCAGATAGATGATTGAGGATAGATAGAGAATTGGTATCAGCTGACTTAGCAGTTGGGGGGAGGGAGGGTTCCAAAGGATTTGGGGACCCAAAAAAAAAAGCCTCTGGCACTCTGCCTGAATTTAAAGCACAAATCACATTTTTACACATTTAGGGTTTTTTTAGGGTAAAGCACTACTATGGAGCTGACAAAATACACTGTTAAGTGACTACATGAGGTGAATATAGGGCCAGGAGACCATGCTGGGGAGGTAAGTGAAGGCAAATATGTATGAAGGACAAAAAAAATAATTACATAAAAAACCAGCATGCATGAGGACAAAGGGGACATTCACAGCATATTCCAATCATGGTAATTAGGGAATGAGGAAAGAAATACAATATATTATCAAACATTAAATACAATAAAATGTGATATTAAAGGATAAAAATCTTACCTTAATATACTCCTTCTGCAGGACCTGGATGATGGCAGAACAGGTCTCTGGGATAATGATCCCCAGAGCCTGTGGGGAGATGCCTGTCGAGAACTTGAGGTCCTGCAGGCTTCTCCCCATCGCCAAGTACCGCAGGGTGGTGACTAGCCTCTGCTCCGGAGTGATGGCTTGCCTCATGCAGGTATCCTGCCTGCTAATATAAGGGGTCAGCAAAGCCAACAAACGGTGAAATATGGGGTCCTCCGGAGAAAGTTCCTGAAATCATCAGGATTATTCTCACAGATCTCACGGAGCAAAGGCATATGACAGAACTGGTCACGCTGAAGCAACCAATTCTTGGTCCATGAACTCCTCCCCACCCTGTTCATGGACTGGACTTGTGTCAAGGTAAGGACCCCAACACCAAGCCCCCGCACAGCACGAACCCAGCCCCTCCCACAGTGTCCCGGGGTTATGGAGTGACAGGCTGGCGACGACACGACGTTGGCAGCGTGATTGTGTCAGGTGGCAACGTCAGCTACTGTGCTGCTGGCCGGAGGGACATTGTGAGCCTCTTTCTGGACGGGGAACTTCGTGTAGTGATATCTGATGGGAGCTCCACCGGCCTCCTCTGCCTCCACCCCGGGGACAGCCTGCTGAGCTGCTGGCTATGGGATTGGTCTTCCTCCAAATTCTCTTCTCACTTCAAATACATCAGAATTAATTAGCCAGTATAAATCAAGTGGATTAATGGATACACTTCATGACAAGTGGTACAAAGTGGTGCCTTGTGGAAAGCGAAGCTTTGCTGTCACGGAGAAGCACTGAAGGAACCCCTGGGAGCATCCCCTCCATATTGGTGTCCCCGTTGCTGCGGACCATTTGTTTGGCGAGGAGAGCAGGAGAATAGCCTAAGGAAACTATTGTTAATCATCTTCCACTACTAAGCCTGTATTGACCCCCCTGAATAAGGGCGGTCGCAGGCTTTCTGGTAAGCCTCCAATTTTACCATCTGGTGGTGGGCTGCACTAGCGGTGGACCATGCAATCCCGGACCCTGCAATAGCCTCTTTTTTGGATTTATATATTTTTTTCACTTATGACACTTATGAACTCTATCTTATTTTGCGCTTATGAACTTTACATTTTACATTTTCTCATTTTGCACTTGTGTTTTTTTACTTTGCATACACCCCTTTAGGGTATGGATTCACATTAACAATCATTATTACTTATGTGATTTTCACTATTTTTGTATGACGGAATAAGTTTAGGTCAAGATTTAATAATTCACATGTGTTCATAACATATATGTTTATTATATCACTAGTCCAGCGCTACACTGTTCGTTTTGACATACTTTTTTTGTGCCAGTGTATTGGGGTTATGGTGTTTTAGCTGCAGGATTTCCTTCACGGTGTTTTATTTTCATTATTATTATCAACTTTGTTTAGCACCTAGCGCAATTTCTTTTCTCTTTTTTTGTTCTACGAGGAGTACGTATACGCAACATGGCTAGAAAATGGTCGGCTGCTCAGAATGAAGTAACAGAACGCACTGAAGAACAGCAAGGCCTGTGAAGAGTGACCTGAAAAACAGCAACGAGCGGACAAGATCGCATTGAATAATCCAGTACGAACTGACTGCATGCACTGAAGAAGGTTAACTCCACAGAGAAAGGACACATCAACCAGATGAAGAAATCATGGAAAGGATGGTGTGTAGAAAACTCTTACCAGATCCTGTGGATTCCCTTGTCAGCGACAGGGAATCGGATGAGCAGTGTGCCACCAAGGGCATAAGGAGGGATGTCCTGACACTCGAACCATCTAAGCTGGACTCTGCGTGGATCTCCAGGGGACGCCAGGTAGGTCCTCACAGTAGGTAACCAGGTTATGGATCAGAAAGGCAAAGACATCACTCGTGAAGCTGGAGTAAGCACTTGATCTTTCAGCTCCGGAGTCAGGGAATGTCTGAGTTCATCCAGCAGAATCTGATCCAGCGGACCCTCACCAACTGCAATCAAAAGTTGGCCTGGAGCCGACCAAAACAGAACAGAACAAAACAGGTTCTGTTTTGGTCTGTTCCAGGCCAACTGTTGATTGCAGTTGGTGAGAGTCTGCCGGATCAGATTCTGCTGGATGAACTCGGACATTCCTTGACTCCGGAGCTGAAAGATCAAGTGCTTACTCCAGCTTCACGAGTGATGTCTTTGCCTTTCTGATCCGTATCCTGGTTACTCACTGTGAGGACCTACCTGGCGGCCCCTGGAGATCCACGCAGAGTCCAGCTTAAACTGTTCGAGTGTCAGGACATCCCTCCTTATGCCCTTGGCGGCACACTGCTCATCCGATTCCCTGTCGCTGACAAGGGAATCCACAGGATCTGGTAAGAGTTTTCTACACACCATCCTTTCCATGATTTCTTCATCTGGTTGATGTGTCCTTTCTCTGCGGAGTTAACCTTCTGCTAACTGTTGGAATACCATCTCCCTCTGGATTACATCCATAGTTCCATGCAGTGGGACATTACATCTCTCACTTATTCACTCATTTATTGACTTTATGTTTATCACATGTTATTTGGCTGATGATTAACCAATACTTTTTGAGATTGAAGCACAATTGAGGAATATTCTTTGTACTTTGATTATACACATATTTATTATGCGCTACATTTTTTCATTATGTATTTATTGTTTTTGTCACACTGTATGTAGCTGCTCCCCCCCTTCTTTCATTTGTTAGTGCAGTGTTTTTCCATGCACCCATGCACTGAAGAGCAGATACAAACCCTCAAGCACAAACTGAACAGCAGAAAACGATCTGAAAACCACGAGTCTGAAAAAGCGCAAATCGTCCCTCACCAAACTTTTACTAACACGAGATTAACATAAGGAGCCCAAAGGGTGCCGCGCTTGGTTCAGAACCTTTTCTAGTCTCGTCGTACGTGGTGTACATCACCGCGTTCTTGGCGATCGGAAATTCTGTCAACTTTGTGCGACCGTGTGTATGCAAGACAAGTTTGAGCCAACATCCGTCGGAAAAAATCCATGGATTTTGTTGTTGGAATGTCCGATCAATGTCCGATCATGTGTACGGGGCATTAGTCTGTCATTTGATTGGTTGGGCCATTCTAGCACCTTTTTTTCTTTCTTTGAAACCAATTGAGAGTTTCCTTGGCTTTGTGTTTGGGATTATTGTCTTGCTGAAATGTCCACCCTTGTTTCATCTTCATCATCCTGGTAGATGGCAGCAGAATGTCTTGGTACATTTTACCATTCACCCTTCCTTCAATTATATAAAGTTTTCAAGTACTGTATGCTTAAAAACAGCCCCACACCATGATGTTTACACCTCCAAACTTCACTGTTGGTATATTTTTTTTAGGGTGATGTGCAGTGCCATTTGACCTCCAAACATGGTATGTATTATAGCATCCAAAGAATTAAATTTTGGTCTCATCTGACCAGACTATATTCTCTCAGTATTTCCCAGGTGTGTCTAAATGTTGTGCAGCAAACTTTAAACAAGCTTCAGCATGCTTTTTCTTTAGCAATGGAGTCTTGCGTGGGGAGCATGCATACAGGCCATGGCATTTGACTTTTGTTTTCTTTGAAACAATTGAAACTGCTAATTCCAGGTCTTTCTGAAGCTCTCCACAAGTGGTCCTTGGCTCTTGGACAACTCTTCTGATATTTCTTTTTACTCCTCTGTCAGAAATCATGCGAGGAGCACCAGGTTGTGGCCAGTTTGTGGTGAAATTATGTTCATTCAACTTCCGATTTATGGCCCCAACAGTGCTAACTGGAACATTCAGAAGTTTAGAAATCCTTCTGTAACCAATGCCAGCAGTATGTTTTGCAACAATAAGGTTGCAGAGGTCTTGAGAGCACTCTTTTCTTTTACCCATCATGATATGTTTCTTGCGTGACACCTTGGTAATGAGGCACCTTTTTATAGGCCATCAGTTGAGACTGAACCAGCTGATATTCATTTGCACTGACAAGGGGCAGTATTGCTTTCTAATTACTGATATATTTCAGCTGGTGTCTTGGCTTTCCTTGCATTTTGCATCTCCCTTTCTTCATGTGTTTAATACTTTTTCTCTGTGTCATTCCATGTTTTTACACATAATCCAATTTCTGAACTAATTTGTTTGGTTTCTTTGTATGTATGGAGTACCTGGGTTGCTACTGACATGTGGTAAAAATTTCATGTCAATAGTACCTTTGGAAATATATTTATCAAAAAAAAAGGGGACATGTTCAATACTTATTTTACCCAGTGTATATATACAGTGCTGTGAAAAAGTATTTGCCCCCTTCCTGATTTTTTTTTGCATATTTCTCACACTTAAATGATTCAGATCATCAAACAAATTTTAATATTACACAAAGATAACCCGAGTAAATCCAAGATGCAGTTTTTAAATTATTATTTCATTTATTAAGGGAAAAAGTTGTTCAAACCTGCCTGGCCCTATGTGAAAAAGTAATCGCCCCCTCCCATGCTGAATCATGAATGAACTGTGATTAACCACAATTTTTCGGAAAGCTGAGTTAAATTTCACTTGCCACACCCAGGCCTGATTACTGCCAGACCTGTTGAATCAAGAAATCACATGAATAGAAACAGTCTGACAAAGTGAAGCACGCTAACAGATCACAGAAAAAACACACATCATGCCACAAGCTAAAAATAAATAAATTTAAGAACAGATTAGAAACAAAGTAATGTACATGTATCGGTCTAGGAAGGGTTTCAAAGCCATTTCTAAGGCTTTGGAACTCCAGTGAACCATGGGGAGAGCCATTATCCACAAATGGAGATAAGTTGGAACAGTGGTGAACCTTCCCAGGAGTGGCTGGCCTACAAAAATTACTCCAAGAGCACGACGACAATTCATCCAGGAGGTCATAAAAGAACCCAGAACAAAATCTAAAGAACTGCAGGCCTCACTTGCCTCAGGTAAGATCAGTGTTCATGATTCAACAATAAGAAAGAGACTACTGGGCAAAAATTGCATCCATGGGAGAGTTCCAAGGTCACTGCTGACCGCAAAGAACACAAAGGCTCATCTCACATTTACCAAAAAACATCTTGATTATCCCCAAGACTTTTAGACAAATATTCTGTGGACTGATGAGATAAAAATGTAACTTTTTGGAAGGTGTGCATCCCCTTATATTTGGCATAAAATGAATACAGCATTTCATAACAAGAACATCATACCAACAGTCAGACTTGGGAAAATTGGTAAGGCCTTAGTTATAGATCAATAGAAAGCTAGTATAAGTACCATCATCCCCAGGTTGTATGGTAAAGAGGGATATGAGGGTGGAAACGTGAAGGCAGTTGCTGCTAGTGCCTATTCACATATGCACCCCCATTGATTGAAAATTGGGACTATTACGGTACTCGATAATGATATTGCAGTTACAACATTCTAAAAAAATGTATAAATTTTAATAATTGGAAATATAAAATTACAACACAAAATAATTACATACAATCATAAAAACAAATGCCACACTGAATACAGCGAGGGTAACCCGCAGAATTTTAACAGGGGATGTGTGTGGAGTTATTATCTCGACCGGTTTCGCGGCTGGAACCGCTTCTTCAGGAGAAACAAATCTATAAAGTAATTTAGAATAACTTGGCTGAATACATACATAAGTGGTTACATACATAAACAATGCAGCACACATAATTAATCACAAATGTAATCACAAATCACAGTACATACAAAGTAAAGCTGAGGACAAGCTCACCCGCTCGAGCGGAAACAGTGGGACAGCGGAACCCAACACAATTCCCCCCGCGGCGGACACGGGGGATCTATAAACGGACTCTAGTTAGGTAAGAAATAATAATAAATTGATAATGATACTCTAGTTAATTGGAACCTTGACGACATGATAAGGAAATCAGGGGGGGGGGGAATCAGGGGGGGGGTAGAGGAAGGGAGGGGGGGAAAGAAGGAAGGGGAGAGGGGGGAGGGGAGTGGGATGGAGGGGAGGGGAGAAAAGAAGGGAGAGGGGGGAAAAGAAGAGGAAAGGGAAAAAGGGGGAGGGAGAGGGAGGAGTGAGGGAAAGGGGAGGAGGAAGGGGGGAAGTGGGGGAGGGGGAAGAGAAGAGGGGGGAGGGGGGAGAGAAGGGGGGGAGGGGGGAAGGAATGAGGGGGGGGAGGAGGGGAAAGAAGAACAGTCAGACTTGGTAGTGGTAGCGTGATGGTCTGGGCCTGCTTTGCAGCTTCAGGACCTGGACGACTTACCATAATTCATGGAACCATGAATTCTGAGCTCTACCAGAAAATCCTAAAGGAGAATGTCTGGCCATTAGTTCGTGACCTCAAGTGCACTTGGGTTATGCAGCAGGACAATGATCCAAAACCCAGTAGCAAGTCCACCTCCAAATGGTTCAAACAAAGCAAAATTTAGGTTTTGGAGTGGCCTAGTCAAAGGAGTCAAAGGCCAGACTTAAATCCAATTGAGATGCTGTATCATGACCTTACACAGGCAGTTCATGCTGGAAAACCCTCCAATGTGGCTGAATTAAAACAATTCTGCAAAGAAGAGTGGGCCAAAATTGCTCCACAGCAATGTAAACGACTCATTGCCAGTTATCTCAAAGGCTTGATTGCAGTTGTTGCCGCCAAGGGTGGCACAATCAGTTATTAGGTTTAGGGGGCAATTACTTTTTAACATAAAGCCAGGCAGGTTTGGACAGCTTTTTTGCCTTACTAAATGAATTGAAAAAAGGATGTTATAGATATTGTAAATGCCCGCCTTATCCAAACATCACTCCGCGCCTAGTACTCCATCACCCACGGTACATAAGAAGCATAAATGAAAAGCAGCTACTTAAATGATAGTAAATTATAATTAAGAGCAATAGAAAAGTATTAAATAAATAAATTCTTTCAATATTGCAACAGCGCTTCGTACCCAGATCACCGTGATACACTTTCATATACAGTTCTATGAGTGAATATTATGGTGAAGATCCTAAAGTGATTGCTGCTGTATTCTGTGAGAGGAGGTTTTTCTTCCACCAAACGTTTGCACCACATGCGGGGACTCCCTTATGAGATTGCACTCACCAGAAATCCAGCAAACATCCGCTTTAAATGTAAATAGCAGGTCTGGACCAATCTCTAAACGACCACCAGATGTCAGTATTACCCTTGGTAGCTCCAATAGAATATGTGGGAGAAATGGAATGTCCACATAGCGTAATATTGCAAAAAACATTGATAAAAGAGTAAATAAGAAGTGCACTGTGCCTGTTGCGTCTTCTGACCAGAGCGCTTCCTGACTCATCCCTGGTCTGTGGAGTGCACGCGCCACTTCCTGGTAGATCACGTTACTGGCGCGTTTTGTCACTTTTGGACTTCGTCTGAGGGCGAAACCATCATTTAAATGAAACCATCATTTAAAAACTGCATTTTGCATTTTCTCGGGTTATCTTTGTGTAATAATAAAATTTGTTTGATGATTTGAGTCATTTAAGTGTGACAAATATACAAAAAAATAAAGAAAGGAGGCAAAGTATGCTTTATATATAGTGCTTACTGTACCCAATATATACCAATATACAGTACATTATAAATGAAACACTCAAAATAAATCTATCAAGTAATGAACACAAACAAAAAATACAGTTTTCTCAGACAGTGAGGTACTGTTATAAACCTTGAGGTCCCAATAGATTGTCAGCTTCTCTGCCAAGCAGAATAAGGATAACTTAATATATATGCAGGGAACCTGTATATCAGTAAAGGACTGAAACAAATATATATGAATGTATAATCATTCTACTGTTCTGTTTAAATGAAAAACAAAATCAACCAGCGCAAACCAAAATCCCTAATTAAGCAGCTGTGATACTGAGGGTAAAATTTATCAAATCCCAAAAAGTGCATCAAAGAAAAAAGCAGTACAGCGCATAAATTAAACTAAATATATAGACAAAAAATAAAAGTCCAGTATAAACACAATGCAGGCAAAATCCAGTGATTCTTCCAGTGATAATAGTGACATAAGGTAAAATGTTGCAGGGTGACTGTGGTGACAAACTAGCCGCTCACCTCAATGGATGGACCCCTGAGTTAATCAGTCAGGTCAAACACAGCAGTTCCCTCACCAGGGAATTAATCAGGAGGAGATGAGTGCACCGTAAAGCATCAACAGCAGCAGCTTTCAGTAACCAACAGACAGGCAATGATCACATGTAAAAGATAAGGAAGGAATCTAGTGCTCTCTGAATGATAATCAAGTCAATTTAATAAAAAAGCAAAGGAACTCACAATAAAATGCACTGTGCCCCAGTGCGGAGGATAAAAGCATGGAAGGAATGGATGTCCCATAGAGGATGGACAAGCGGAGCGCGGGTGACGTCATGATCAGGGCACGTTCTCCTTGCCGTACGCGTTACGTCCCTCAAAGTGGGCGGGACTTCCTCAGCGGCAACGGCTGAGCGCGATGACACCCATTTAAATACTAGTCCACTCCTCCCAAACAACCAATGAACTGAGTTGTATACTAATCACCATGGTGACCATAAACGAGACTTCAAACCAGGAAGTGACTGTCTCCATAGGATAGCCATATAAGTGGTGAATAGTGAGGCTATTAATAAATGGCCTTCGTTAGAAATACCAAACGTCATGTCTCTAAAACTATAGAAAATATATAGAATAATGAGACCACTGTATGGATAAATAAAAAATGAAAAAATCAAACAAAGCAATGGCGGCAAAATCCCCACGTATCCGCTCGTCCTCCTGGGTCATCCAATACCATATTATAAATACATGTAAAATTAACATATTAGAAAAAAGTAAAAAATTAAAAAATAAAATAAAAAAGGGGCACTAACGATCAGAAATAAAACAGTTAACGTCAAACTCGACGTTCAGGCCTCTTGGTACAAGAACCTTGGTCTCGTGAATCCAATGGGATTCTCTACGACTGAGTTGGCGCAGGAAATTGCCCCCCCTCCAATGTTTATTAACTCTCTCTACACCCCAGAAGCTCAAACCCCTGGGGTTCTGATTGTGTACCAACTTAAAGTGCTTAGAAACATTGTGTGTTTTTATACCTTTTTTAATGTTGTTGACATGTTCCCCAAGACGAACATGCAAGGGGCGAGATGTTCTGCCAATGTATTGTAATCCACACTCACACTGTAACATATAGACAACCCCAATAGTGGTGCACGTGATGAGTTGATCTATCTTATATTCTTTACCTGTGGAGGTGGCTTTGAAACTTTTACGTTTTTTGTTATTGCACTTGGAATGTCTACAGGCTGTGCACCGCCCACAGGCATAGAATCCTGAGAGAAAGGAAAATAATCTGCTTTCAGATTGTATGGGGGGATCCACCACACCTGGGGCTAGGCGGTCTCGTAAAGGTGGAGCTTTTTTGTAGATGAACGAGGGACGGGGTGGCAACAGGGGACCCAGCACTCGATCCTGTCTAAGAATTGACCAATTCTTCAAAACAAGTTTCTCAAATTGTTTGTGCTGAATGTTCAATACCATTTTGAAATTGGAAACCTCTGAACCAATATTTTTAACCTTTTTCTGCAAACCTGGATGAAAGTAAGGCAGATTGGGAAATGAAATCACTATCTCGCGTGCAATTACGTCTGAGTCTAACATATTGTCCCCTGGGTATGTTACAAAGCCAAGATTTATGATGGCAGCTTCCCAGGGGAATGTATGAGTTACGGTCTGTTGGTTTAAGGTAATTGCATAATCTAAACCCCTCGTTCTCTTTCCAAATCTCAAGGTCAAGAAATATTATTTTTTCTTTACTAAGATTCCAGGACAGTTGAATATTTTTAGTATTGCTGTCAAGTTTCTGGATAAAGGAGTCCAACCCAAGCTGATCTCCATCCCAAATCATGATAAGGTCGTCTATGTACCGTTTATAGCACACCAGCTCCGGGGGGCGATGCTTGAACACTACGTCTTCCTCCCAGTGGGCCATGAAGAGATTGGCCACACTGGGAGCAAAACGAGCGCCCATCGCAACGCCCTTTTTTTGAAGGAAAAATTGGTGATTGAACCAAAAATAATTCTTGGCCAAACAAAAGGCAAGGCCCTTTAATAGAAACTGTTTATGTTTATCAGGGAGGTCAGAGAACACAGATAGGGCCCATTGGACAGAGGATAGAGCATCCTCATGACTAATTATAGTATAAAGGGACCCTACGTCAGCTGTAATTAGTATACTGGAGGGGGAACAACTAACAGATTCGATAATTTGGATAATATGTTTTGTATCCTTAAGGAAGGCTTCCGTCTTGAAAACTAGAGGCTGAAGAAAATGGTCAATATATTGACCTAACCTGGAAGATATGGAGTCAATACCATTTACTATGGGCCTCCCAGGGGGATTGTGAATATCCTTATGGATTTTTGGGAGGCAGTAAATGATAGGGGTTCTACAAAAGAGGGGATCCAAATAGGAAGCCTCCTTTTTATTGAGAACATTCTCCTTTTTTCCTTCCTCTATTAACCAATGGAGCTCATCCTTATAAGTTAACATAGGGTCCTTGTACAGAATCTGATAGGTATCACGGTCATCCAATAGCCTATTTAGTTCTTCCAAATATTTGCACTTATCCAAAATCACCAAACCCCCCCTTTATCCGCAGGGGGATGATGATATCATAAAAGAAGCAATGTCCCACCAGGTTTTTACCTTCTTTTCGAAAATGTGATTTAACTTCTTGAAAGAAGAGGTAAGGTCATTGCTTTGTTCTGGTAAAGGAGTATGTGAGAAAACCTCATCCAATTTGATTTCTCGTTTTTCAAGATAATAGAATACATCCATGGTCGCAGCTGAAGTTGTGATAAATTAAATGAACAAATGAAAAACAAAATCAACCAGCGCAAACCAAAATCCCTAATTAAGCAGGGATGGACCGGGGAGAGGCTCGCAGTCCTACCAGCCCAATCCGGGAGAGTGGTGGAAATATCGACCACAAACTCCTCCTCCTCAATTAACAGGCCCACCTCGAAAAAGAAAAGAGAGAGAGGAACTAGAGGGGGTAGGCGATTACAAAAAACAAAGACCCCATTAGGAACAGGGATATACAACTTAAGTAGTGTTGTTCTGAGTGAGAGTGAAGTCCTAGTCCTTGATAAAGGGCTTAAGTTCGCCCCCGTTCAGAACCTGAACAAATTTGACACCTATGTCAATATCCACAAATTCGTCAGACATCTCAACATGAAGAAATATTTTTTGTCCAACTCTAACAGACCAGCCGCTATCACAGGGGGGCACCATTCTAACTTACGCAACAAGTCGACTTTCAATCCTCTCAATGCCGATAACAAGTATCTTGAAGTATTCAAGAATATGTTATTTAATGATCTGGATAAAATGAGAGTTAGAAAGGCTGTTGACCCATTACCCATTAGGCAAGGTATTAAATCCTTAGAAACAAGGAATGATATCATCATCCGCCCTGCGGATAAAGGGGGGGGTTTGGTGATTTTGGATAAGTGCAAATATTTGGAAGAACTAAATAGGCTATTGGATGACCGTGATACCTATCAGATTCTGTACAAGGACCCTATGTTAACTTATAAGAATGAGCGCCATTGGTTAATAGAGGAAGGAAAAAAGGAGAATGTTCTCAATAAAAAGGAGGCTTCCTATTTGGATCCCCTCTTTTGTAGAACCCCTATCATTTACTGCCTCCCAAAAATCCATAAGGATATTCACAATCCCCCTGGGAGGCCCATAGTAAATGGTATTGACTCCATATCTTCCAGGTTAGGTCAATATATTGACCATTTTCTTCAGCCTCTAGTTTTCAAGACGGAAGCCTTCCTTAAGGATACAAAACGTATTATCCAAATTATCGAATCTGTTAGTTGTTCCCCCTCCAGTATACTAATTACAGCTGACATAGGGTCCCTTTATACTATAATTAGTCATGAGGATGCTCTATCCTCTGTCCAATGGGCCCTATCTGTGTTCTCTGACCTCCCTAATAAACATAAACAGTTTCTGTTAAAGGGCCTTGCCTTTTGTTTGGCCAAGAATTATTTTTGGTTCAATCACCAATTTTTCCTTCAAAAAAGGGGCGTTGCGATGGGCACTCGTTTTGCTCCCAGTGTGGCCAATCTCTTCATGGCCCACTGGGAGGAAGACGTAGTGTTCAAGCATCGCCCCCCGGAGCTGGTGTGCTATAAACGGTACATAGATGACCTTATCATGATTTGGGATGGAGATCAGCTTGGGTTGGACTCCTTTATCCAGAAACTTGACAGCAATACTAAAAATATTCAACTGTCCTGGAATCTTAGTAAAGAAAAAATAATATTTCTTGACCTTGAGATTTGGAAAGAGAACGAGGGGTTTAGATTATGCAATTACCTTAAACCAACAGACCGTAACTCATACATTCCCCTGGGAAGCTGCCATCATAAATCTTGGCTTTGTAACATACCCAGGGGACAATATGTTAGACTCAGACGTAATTGCACGCAAGATAGTGATTTCATTTCCCAATCTGCCTTACTTTCATCCAGGTTTGCAGAAAAAGGATATGATACACACACACACTGAATAGTGAGGTTGAGAAAGTTTTGGCTATGGATAGAACTTCCCTGATCTCCGATAAGGTTAAAAATATTGGTTCAGAGGTTTCCAATTTCAAAATGGTATTGAACTATAACATCCAGCACAAACAATTTGAGAAACTTGTTTTGAAGAATTGGTCAATTCTTAGACAGGATCGAGTGCTGGGTCCCCTGTTGCCACCCCGTCCCTCGTTCATCTACAAAAAAGCTCCATCTTTATGAGACCACCTACCCCCAGGTGTGGTGGATCCCCCCATACAATCTGAAAGCAGATTATTTTCCTTTCTCTCAGGATTCTATGCCTGTGGGCGGTGCACAACCTGTAGACATTCCAAGTGCAATAACAAAAAACGTAAAAGTTTCAAAGCCACCTCCACAGGTAAAGAATATAAGATAGATCAACTCATCACGTGCACCACTATTGGGGTTGTCTATATGTTACAGTGTGAGTGTGGCTTACAATACATTGGCAGAACATCTCGCCCCTTGCATGTTCGTCTTGGGGAACATGTCAACAACATTAAAAAAGGTATAAAAACACCTTTAAGCACTTTAAGTTGGTACACAATCAGAACCCCAGAGGTTTGAGCTTCTGGGGTGTAGAGAGAGTTAATAAACATTGGAGGGGGGGCAATTTCCTGCGCCAACTCAGTCGTAGAGAATCCCATTGGATTCACGAGACCAAGGTTCTTGTACCAAGAGGCCTGAACGTCGAGTTTGACGTTAACTGTTTTATTTCTGATCGTTAGTGCCCCTTTTTTATTTTATTTTTTAATTTTTTACTTTTTTCTAATATGTTAATTTTACATGTATTTATAATATGGTATTGGATGACCCAGGAGGACGAGCGGATACGTGGGGATTTTGCCGCCATTGCTTTGTTTGATTTTTTCATTTTTTATTTATCCATACAGTGGTCTCATTATTCTATATATTTTCTATAGTTTTAGAGACATGACGTTTGGTATTTCTAACGGAGGCCATTTATTAATAGACTCACTATTCACCACTTATATGGCTATCCTATGGAGACAGTCACTTCCTGGTTTGAAGTCTCGTTTATGGTCACCATGGTGATTAGTATACAACTCAGTTCATTGGTTGTTTGGGAGGAGTGGACTAGTATTTAAATGGGTGTCATCGCGCTCAGCCGTCGCCGCTGAGGAAGTCCCGCCCACTTTGAGGGACGTAACGCGTACGGCAAGGAGAACGTGCCCGGATCGTGACGTCACCCGCGCTCCGCTCGTCCATCCTCTATGGGACATCCATTCCTTCCATGCTTTTATCCTCCGCACTGGGGCACAGTGCATTTTATTGTGAGTTCCTTTGCTTTTTTATTAAATTGATTTGATTATCATTCAGAGAGCACTAGATTCCTTCCTTATCTTTTACATGTGATCATTGCCTGTCTGTTGGTTACTGAAAGCTGCTGCTGTTGATGCTTTACAGTGCACTCATCTCCTCCTGATTAATTCCCTGGTGAGGGAACTGCTGTGTTTGACCTGACTGATTAACTCAGGAGTCCATCCATTGAGGTGAGCGGCTAGTATCACTGAAGGTGGAGGTCTACGTTTGTCACCACAGTCACCCTGCAACATTTTACCTTATGTCACTATTATCACTGGAAGAATCACTGGATTTTGCCTGCATTGTGTTTATACTGGACTTTTATTTTTTGTCTATATATTTAGTTTAATTTATGCGCTGTACTGCTTTTTTCTTTGATACTGTTCTGTTTAGCCCACTCCTAATATGTGTAATGATAAAGATAATAGATATCCCTACAAGCACTGCAAATAAAAGAGTATGGCAAAAAATACATTCTAAGCCCATTGTGTTAATTTTTCTAAGAGAAAGATAAACTGTTCTTTTTTTCAGATCCTCATAGAGTTTTTTGCCATGAGGTGCCATGTTGAACTTCCAGTAAACAGTATGAGAGAGTGAGAGCGATAACACCAAATTTAACACACCTGCTCCCCATTCACACCTGAGACCTTATAACAATAAAGAGTCACATGACACTGAGGATGGGAAATGGCTAATTGGGCCCAATTTGGACATTTTCACTTAGAGGTGTACTCACTTTTGCTGCCAGCGGTTTAGACATTAATGGCTGTGTGTTGAGTTATTTTGAGGGGACAACAAATTTACACTGTTATACAAGCTGTACATTCACTACTTTGTAGCAAAGTGTAATTTCTTCAGAGTTTTCACATGAAAAGATATGATAGAATATATACAAAAATGTGAGGGGTGTACTCACTTTTGTGAGATATTTTATATATTGAAGTAAAGGTTTCCTTTTAAACGGATTGAGTGGAGTTAGTTGAAATTGTACAGGAAGCAAGGGCTATAGTGCTACAAAGAAAGGGCCCGGTCTACACTAGCTTCTCCTACGTCTCTTTATGTAAATAGCAGCCTAAACTGGCATTCTGATTTTTAATGAAGGAAAGGGTGACCCCTGGAAGTTGCACATCTTTGGTGTCCTGCTACGATGAATGGAGTGGTAACCTCAGCCTGGACTCCGACCTTAGTCATGGGGATCATATATAATCTGCCTCAACATTAAAGAAAGCAAGCAAGCAAGCTGTTTCATGGGTCCCGGGGAGTGTTAGGGATTTTGGACAGTCATGCAAATGCTGCATGGTTGCAAAAATGCCCAAATAGCAGGACCATTATCCATGAGCATCTGCCCACAGAGAAATGGACAGATTTGCTGCAACACCAACTCATGTGGAAATGTGTATCTATTTTGATTTTGGCCATGAGCATTTGATGCCAACGTAATCCTGTACCTTAAGCCTCATAGCCATATATTAGCGGTGTGCGATCATCTGAGATTTGGAGTGGGATTTGATGATGTCACTGCTTTGATGCTCATTATTCTCTGCTGAAATGAAAGATGTACCTGAGGACCTGCAGTGCAAAGATCTCCCTGCAACTACTTCATTTATTCTGTGGATCTGTTTTTCCTTTACCTCATTTGCTGTTTCGTGATTATTATCCCATCATTCATCAATAACCAGTCATCAAGGTGGTAGTTTTGACATGAGAAGGCAAAAAAATTCTTCCCTACCAAGATGGTCAGCACCATACAGAAACAGAGTGGAGAACAAGTCATGGAAAGCCTGTAGAAGGTAATATCTGCTGCAGGGAGCCTATAGACAAAAGCCTTCTCTACATACAGTGCCTTGAAAAAAGTATTCATACTCCTTGAAATTTTCCCATTTTGTCATGTTACAACTAAAAATGTAAATGTATTTTATTGGGATTTTATGTGATGGACCAACACAAAGTGGCACATAATTGCAAAGTGGAAGGAAATGGTTTTAAAAAAGTAAATATCTTAAAAGTGTGGCAAGCATTTGTATTCAGCCCCCTTGAGTCAATACTTTGTAGAACCACCTTTCTCTGCAACTACAGCTGCAAGTCTTTTTGGGTATGTCTCTACCAGTTTTACACATCTAGAGAGTGAATTTTTTGCCCATTCTTCTTCACAAAATAGCTCAAGCTCTGTCAGATTGGATGGAAAGCGTCTGTGATTAGCAATTTTCAAGTCTTGCCACAGATTCTCAATTGGATTTAGGTCTGACTGACTAGGCCATATTAAAACACATGCATATGCTTTCATCTAAACCATTCCATTGTAGCTCTGGCTTTATATTTAGGGTCATTGTCCTGCTGAAAGGTGAACCTCCATCCCGGTCTCAAGTCTTTTGCAGACTCTAACATGTTTTCTTCTAAGATTGCCCTGTATTTGGCTCCATCCATCTTCCCATCAACTCTGACCAGCTTCCCTGTCCCTGCTGAAGAAAAGCATCCCCGCAACATTATGCTGTCACCATCATGTTTCATGGTGGAGATGGTATGTTCAGAGTGATGTGCAGTGTTCATTTTCCGTCACACATAGCATTCTGCTTTTAGGCCAAAAAGTTCAATTTTGGTCTCCTCTGACCAGAGCACCTTGTTTCACATGTTTGCTGTGTCCTCCACATGGCTTCTGGCAAGCTGCAAACAGGACTTCTTATGGCTTTCTTTGAACAGTGGCTTTCTTCTTGCCACTCTTCCATAAAGGCCAGATTTGTGGAGTGCACAACTAATAGTTGTCCCGTGGACCTATTCTCCCACTTGAGCTGTGGATCTCTGCAGCTCCTCTAGAGTAAACATGGGCCTCTTGGCTGCCAGTTTAGGTGGGTAACCATGTCTTGGTAGGTTTTAGTTGTGCCATACCCTTTCCATTTTTGGATGATGGATTGAACAGTGCTCCATGAGATGTTCAAAGCTTGGGATATTTTTTTGTAACCTAACCCTGCTTTAAACGTCTCCACAACTTTATCCCTGACCTGTCTGGTGTGTTCCTTGGCCTGTTTGTTCGCTAAGATTCTCTAAACAAACCTCTGAGGGTTTCACAGAACAGCTGTATTTATACTGAGATAAAATCACACACAGGTGGACTCTATTTACTGATTAGATGACTTCTGAAGGCAATTCGTTCCACTAGATTTTAGTTAGGGGTATTTGAGTAAAGGATGCTGAATACAAATGCATGCCACACTTTTCAGATATTTATTTGTAAACAAATTTGAAAACCATTTATCATTTTCTTTCCACTTCACAATTATGTGCCATTTTGTGTTGGTCTGTCACATAAAATTATTGCAACATGACAAAATGGGGAAAATTTCAAGGGGTGTGAATACTTTTTCAAGGCACTGTATGTTAGGCTATAATGTGTTAGTCTTTTTCATTGAGGAAGGTTGGGATGTTTAAGACTGTAATATGTACATTTGGTAAAGAGGGCTGTGTTTGTAACTGAAAAACAAAAACTTTGTCAGTATTTTCACAGATAGTGGGTTACTTGCCTTTGTGCTGTCCGATGTGTAATGTGAATTTTGTTCTCAGTTGTTGGTGGACAGTGTTCCCTTTGCTGGCCAAAGAAAGTTTCTCCTAAATTTTATAAAGTTCAGCCTGGGAGGGGGCAGATATCTGGCTGGTAGAGCCAAAAGCAAAGAAGTGTTTGTGATTTAAGCCAATAGACATACAAAGATGCTTGCCCAAAGCCAACAGACATACAAAGACGCTTGCCCAACTAAATTAGATGGTTACCAGCTATTTAAATATCTCATGTTGTTAATGGAAGCTGCAGACATTTCATTATATATGAAACTGTCAGTTACAGTATCTTCCTTGTGGTGACAACATCTGTTATGGAACTGAAGGACAGAGACTGTCTTTGGATGACAGTCTTTTAACCCAGCTATTGTAATATAGCTCCCATGAGGGAAATATTGTATGTTGGAGGACATTACTGAACTCCTTCTGAGCTTGGGCAGGTCTCTCACAATGGATATGCTTTACATCTTTGTGCTCTAAGAAGCTTTCACAGAAACAGAAATGAAAAGACTGGATTGCTCAGCATACTTTAAAAACTCCCAGATCAGAGCCACCATCTCACATGTCTTTTCTCTAAGCAACTCTCATGAGATTTGCTAAAGGGAACATGCGGACGGTTAAATTCTGCCCAAAGGTACAAATTCAGTAAAATCACTAAGCAGACCTGCTCTCTACAAAATATAATTCTCTCTGTTATAGGCCTATTAGATGATCTTGCTGAAAACCACTAGATGGTCAATCAGTAGCTAATGTCTATGCTTTCATATAGATTCTCACTAAAAATAATCTGAGAAAAAGATTACCAATTGAATGGACAGTAGTTTTTCCCTACCACCATAAATATAGAAGAGTTAGTCTCTATTCACATATAGATGAGAAAATCTGAATTCTTCCCATACCAAATTTCTATAATACTAATACTTTCTACTAGAAGGCTCTTACATAAACCAGAAAAAACAAGATGGTGCACAGTAAGACAGGAGATAATTATTGTGAACATATAGCAAACTGTGCAGTAAAAATAACATGAAGCATTATAGTTTCAACACAAAAAAAAAAAAAAAAACACAATCTTTTATTATAATGAAAAGAAATTGCCAGTTGTAATTAGAAAGGTGATACAGATTGTACAAATGGTATTTTGAGACATGCTATCAAACTTCCTAACTGCTTTTGCTGACCTTTGGTATGCCTATTCTTGGAAAATAAGTAAGATCAGAAAACATACATAAGGACAAAATGTCACTTCACTTCTTACATTTCTATGATTCTTTAATCTATTGCTTTGCACATACCCTTTTAAGGCTAACTTAGCATAAACACTTACACACAAATATTTCTGTACTTATTTTCTGTTTATGATGTATTATATACCCAAAGTATGTATCACGAATTGATGTGCAATAGAAGAGAACAACGTATCATCATATTTTGTGATCTGACAAAACGTATGTACTACTGTACATAAGAGCCATCATTAGACCAATGCATTTGGATAAGGCCAGCTTAGAACTTAAACCATGTTTATTTTTAAAAGATCCATCACAGCTATACCTTTTCATACAATCAGAAATGCAGACCACATCAACAGATCAATACAAATTCATTGTATCCTTAGGACATGAATGAGAACAGTTCTTGTGATCCACATAAAAAGTAACAACGATCACACTGTAAATGCACATCATGCTAACTTTAATTCAATACCAGTTAACACAAACCGTAATACGTGCCTGTTTCTTATTGTATACAAAAATAAAGCAAAGTAAAATGCAGATAGTCTGTTAATGGCTTTTCAATGTGTATACTTCATGTATATAAAGCAAAGCTCACACATTAATTTATGCCTAGTCATTAACATGAGTGACTGTCTGAACAGTACAAGCCTTACTGGTTCTAGATGTTTCAAGAAAAAAAAAAACAACCCAAAAAACAGAAAAAGAGCATGAAGAAGAACAAGGTCTTTCCTGTCCTTGATCTATACATAATTAAATTAGTGTGATCAATGACTTATCTGGATTCATGCAGATGCTGATCGCTCATCTATAATCATTACCTCATATACGTGGCTATCTGCACAGAACAGACACAAAAATAAAAAAAAAATAATCAATGACCAAACTTGGTTTTACTTTGGTCAGATCTATTGTGCTTTTTGATAATGCTAGCCAATTGATCCACCATATAAAAATAATATATCTTAAAAAAGGCTTTAAGCTAAGCACATCTATTGAGCAGTTTATCCATTAAGCATCTACATAAAGATTACAGCTAGTGCCTTAATTACCAAATATTCATAATAAATGTGACACTTTGCTAATTATGTGCTCTATGGTGCTCAAATTGTTAAACAAATTGTAAAATAAAAAAAAAATACCAGTACACATAACTTAGTGGTGCTTTGTAAGCTTCAACTAAGTTACCCTAGCATTACGAGGAACAGAGTAATTTTTTGAATAGTTAAAGGGATTATAGATAAGGGTGCATTTTTCAAAAAAGAATAATATAATTTTACTTCTAGCCACTACTTTTATTTGTAGGAGAATATTGCACCGAAAAAATTCCTAGTCTTACAAACATAAAAGCTCAATGTGGCAAAATCAGCTTTAATTGTTCTGGGTAAGTTATACTGGTTAAAGGTAAACTCTGATTTGGTCCTGTAAACATGGGGCTACACAAAGGCTTTTTAATCATGGAACTCAGCCCGGGTTCACACCTATGCGAATTAGATGCGGCTTACAACGCATCCAATTCGCAGGACATTTTAAACTAGGTTCATTTGAATGAGGCTGGTTCACATATGTGCGATGCATTTGCACTGCGCATTGCACAAAAAACGTGTGTGTTTTCTGGTCATTGCGGTGCGAATTAGAAGGCCATTATCTTCTATGGGCACGCATCTGATTCGCAGCTGTGTTGCGGTGTGAACAGAAATGATCTCCCCTCCTCCTACGCCTCCCCCTCTTCCAGTTCCTCCCCTGTCTGTTTTGGTGTGGTGACCGGAGCAAGCATGGCCAAAAGGGGTAGAAAAGTTTCAGCAAAGGCGAAGGAATCCGTGGATTGTGAGGAGCTGATCAGACTTGTGAGGGATAAACCGATGATTTATGACACACGGCATCCTAAATATAAGGACAACGTTGTTAAAAAACATGCATGGCTGGAAATTGCCAGAATCATCTTGCCAGAGTGGAGCATGTGCTCATCCCAAGTTCAGGCTGCCAAATGTAAGTTTTTTATTCCCTTTCACTACCTGTAGATGCTGTCCTATTGTTTAGTTATGTTGGCCATTTTTTTCTAATATTATAATAAACAACAGCGTCTGTTTGCCCACAAATCCATACCAGGCCACATGCCCTCAACACTGTGCACATAACGGCGTCAGACAGCGACGGAGGGGTACCTAAATTAATTACTAAGATAAGATTCGCTTAGGCTAGCAAAAGAGTATACAATGCAAATGTGAACAACATTATTTTTATTTAACTAAACCAAAATTAAGAAAAAAAGCATTATTTGTTACAGCACACTTTTAACTTTGTCAAGGCCCTGATAATATAATGCAAACCAATACACACTTTTTCTGATTAGATAGAATTCATCTGCCAAGGCACCTCCCCAGCTGGCGACATAAAGAAGCTTTGAAATTCAGCACGAATATGTGTACCACTAGTGGTGCCCCTAGTAACATTCCACTGTGCCGCCTCCATGTTATGGCTCAAGGAATCCTCAAATAGATATGCGTCACGTTCACGCACATAGTTGTGCAGTGCACAGGCTGCTTTAACAGCACTGATAGCATGGTCAATACTCAGATTTATTGAAGTATGCATGAATCTCCACTTATTGCATAGTATCCCAAATGCACATTCAACTACTCGTCGTGCCCTAGTGAGCCTATAATTGAACACTCTTTTTTCTGTTGTCAAAGAGCGACTAGAAAAAGGCCTGAGCATGTGCTTTGCAAGTACAAACGCTTCATCTCCTACAAATACATGTGGGAGGGAAGGATCTGTTGTTCTGGGCAGGGGAGAATGACTGGGCAAGTCTAGTGTATTCTCACGCAGCATGCGGCCAAATGAGGAATGTGAAAATACACTAGAATCCGAGCTGCTGCCATAAGAACCCACATCAATATAAAGAAATTTATAATTTGCGTCTGCCACTGCCATTAATACCAACTAAAAATATTTCTTATAATTAAAATATTGGCTACCACTAGCTGGAGGCTTGAGGATGCGGATGTGCTTCCCATCAATGGCTCCCAGACAGTTGGGGAAGTTGCAACGCTGCCAGATTAGCTCCGCTACCTGCAACCATTCTTGTTTGTTTGGCTTCTTCATAACCAAATCCTTCAGTTCTTCCCATATGACTAGGCAGGTTTGATTAACAATGCCACTAATAGTTGATTTTCCAACCTTAAATTCAAAGTGCAAACTTCCAAACGAATTTCCTGTTGCTAGGTACCTAAAAGCAGACATAAATAAAATTAATTTTCTTTCTTTGTTTTTCGGTGCATTACTTACAGACAAGGTGGCGCAGCATGCGTGATGCTTACCACAAATATATACGCCATCTCAAAGAAGCAAGGAGTGGCTCGGGGGCAGCGCCTAGGGTACCCTATATGTTTGCCAAGGACTTAGATTTTCTGCAACCCATTGTGGAGATGAGGGAGTAAGTTTTCATCTATATCATCTATGTATCTGCAAACCTCTTAACTTTGATTATGCCTAGTTAAGTTACACTCTTTATTTTCTTAACAGGACAGAAGCTAGTTGGGAGGAACAAGATGTGATGGATGACCAACTGGAGGCACAACCGGAGGCCCAAGGCCAGATTAGTTTGGAAGAAGGCCCAGAGGATTTGTCACAAATCCAAAGCTCCTCGAATCTGTGGGAAACCAACCCAGATGAGCAATCTGCAGTGGCAGAGGCTATCCCTGGGCCCTCCTCTGCTCCTGCACACATTGTTCTGCCAGCCAAAGTGCCACAGAGGCGACCACCTCTATCGCAACCTGACATAAGTGAGCGCCTACTTGAAATGTTGAAAAACATGTCTGAAAAGGTGGATGCTTTTTAATGTCCGGATACTATACTGGCGCTCAGTTTTGTCCCTCTAATAAAGAAAGTCAAACCTGAGCTCTACTTTGAAATGTGAAGCACTATCGAACAAGTGCTGCACTCCTTCTCAGAGCCACGTGAGGAAGCTTCATTTCAAGTGCCATATGTGCCACCACCAAGACCTCCCCTGAACTACCCCAGATATGTCCACTACCCAGAACAACACCAACCTTACCCCTATAATCCCCCATCCTATCCTTCTAGCTTTGAAAAGCCAACCTCCAGGGCCCCCCCCCACAAATCCTGGTATGTATGTGACAAGTCAACATGGCGAGGCTAGGCCAGATCCCAGCACTGCCCGTGATGACCAGGCTTCCGCCAGTCACTACTCCACTGAGGCCCCTTTTAAAAAAACATATCACAATAAAGGGTCTGGAGGATCTTAGTTATGAGGAAAAGGTTGCGAGCACTGAACTTATTCTCTCTGGAGAAGAGACGCTTGAGAGGGGATATGATTTCAATTTACAAATACTGTACTGGTGACCCACAATAGGGATAAAACTTTTTCGCAGAAGAGAGTTTAATAAGACTCGTGGCCACTCATTACAATTAGAAGAAAAGAGGTTTAACCTTAAACTACGTAGAGGGTTCTTTACTGTAAGAGCGGCAAGGATGTGGAATTCCCTTCCACAGGCGGTGGTCTCAGCGGGGAGCATTGATAGCTTCAAGAAACTATTAGATAATCACCTGAATGACCGCAACATACAGGGATATGTAATGTAATACTGACACATAATCACACACATAGGTTGGACTTGATGGACTTGTGTCTTTTTTCAACCTCACCTACTATGTAACAATCTGTGATTTCTGAGGTCTGTCCAAGGTTGAGGACCAAGAGGACACATGTTTGTAAAAATATGTTCAAGAGGCCTACTTGAGAGACATGTATAATTTTTTTTTTTGTTGAATGTTAATCTATGTTGGCTACATGTGCCAATTTTTTTTTTTTTTTTAAGTATACTTGAATAAATAATTATTACGCCAACTTTTGTCGGGTTATATATTTAGAATGACACATGTTTGAAAAGTTCAAAATAAAAAAATATTGCATTCTCCTACATTCACATGACAAAGGACATCAGTGGTGAAAAGTACCTTAATGTGATCAGTAATCTTTCAGCAGGCTGGATACTTGGTCTGTAGCACGTGTTCTGACGCACCAAGCGAGGGGAGATTATTCCAAGTAATTCGTCAAAACTAATTCAAAAATGAGTCTTTTATTAGATTAGTGTATGAAACCAATTTTTACATACACTTTTCTAAATAATAAGGTAAGTGTTTAAGAACATTCTTATTTGTAAGAAGGCCTGTATCCTTTATCAAAATAAAAATGTATGTTAAAGAAGTGGCATAACAAATAAGATATAACGTCATTTGCACTTGTGTCATCATTTGGACAAATGTTTAGCCACTGGCAGCTGAATTTAACAGTAACAATTGTCTGATCACAAACTGGACAACAAAATGTTTGGGGATCCCCCCACACAAAGCACCTTGTCCTCATCAACTTGGGGGCAAGGTGTTTTTTGGGGGGTGGGGGGGCACAAAACACACTACACATGTTAAGGTCATATGGCCTGGTTTGGTCCAGGAAGGGGGTGCTCACTCCCCCCCTTTTCATGGCCTTTTAGGCTGCATGCTCTGATAATATTCTGGTATGGATTGGGGGGGGGGGGGGCGGGAACACCACGCTTTTTAAAATTAGAACACTGACATAAAGTCACACACATAGTTTAGACTTGATGGACCAGTGTCTTTTTCAAACCTCCCCTACTATGGAAATATGTTTGTAAAATTATTGTTTGGCAAATAAATTACTCACCTAGTTATTGACATGCCCGTGTAATTAAAACATTTATCTTCATGCCCACGGAGGTCTTCATACAGGATCATGAACTGGCCTCTCTCATCCCTATTTGCTAGTATGGGATGCACCCAGTATCTTCTTCTCCTCCTCCTTCTCCTCTTCTCTACTTCAAGCAAGATTGCTGCTGTTACAGCAACAACTGTTGGCATTATCATAGGCAGAGCAGCACACATTTTGCTACAAAAAATTACCCACACAATACACAATACAGACTCCTGGACAACCAGGAAGTGTCCAGAAAAAACAAGCTTTTTATAAGCAGCCTCACAAATAGATAACAAGTGATTAGCCTACTCTAAATTCGCATCTATCATTAGACACTCACTGGTTACTTCCGAATTCGCAGCTGATCCGCACCTAAAACGCTGACGAACTGCTGAACAACTGATTTTTCTCTGCGCAGTGAAACCGCAGCTTCAATTCGCACCGCACATGTGTGAATCCGGGCTCAATCTCCTAGTGCAAAAACTGTGACCAGGCCATTTTTTTCTATTTAGCACTGCACTATTTTAACTGACGATAGAGCTTTCTTTTGGTGGTATTTGATCACCACTGGGCTTTTTTTTCATTTTTTTTTATTTTTTGCGATATAAACTAAAAAATACAGAAAATGTTGAAAAAAAACAATATTTTTTATATTCTGCTATAAAATATATCCGATAAAAAAAAAAAAACTTCATCATTTTGGGCAAAATGTATTCTGCCACATATCTTTGGCAAAAAAAATCCCAATACATTTATATTAATTGGTTTGTGTGAAAGTTATAGCATCTACAAACTATAGTATGTATATTGGAATTTACATTTTTTTATACTACTGATGGCGGTGATCAGCGACTTATAATGGGACTGGGATAGTGTGGTGGGAAATCTGACACTAACTGAGTGTCAGTGTACCAGTTTTTAGAAAAAAACAGCAGATCGCTGCTGTCTGTAGAGAGCCCTGTGTTTACCTGCACAGGGCTCTCTTATATCATTCACTCAGCCAATCGGCAGGTACCAGCCATAAATCATTGGACGGGTCCCGTTGATTGGCTTATACTGCAGCGAATGGCAGCACAGCCAGGATGGCGGGCATGTGCTTGTGCCCCCCCTACCCGTAAGTACACAATCACGTACATGTTTGTGATCCAGCCCTGCAGGGCCATCCTGCCACAGTTAAGTGTGGTGGGCTGTCCTGAAATGGATAATGAGTGATTGTTAACAAATAATGCTCCATTGATGCCCATGGAGGAGAGTAGAGGAGATTAATTGCTAATAGTTCCTTCAACATAATTTAATTGTGCTGATATGCATTCATTGAAGCTCATTTGCTCAACAATGCTGTTGAAAATTTCTTATGCAGCAGCTCACATTCTGATATAGAGAGATTTTAGCACAATTCAGTTACTATGCATTGCATGTGTAGCCCTGGAGTATGGGTGCTCAACCTGTGGCCCTCCAGCTGTTGTGAAACTGCAAGTCCCATCATGCCTCTGACTTTGGGAATCATACTTGCAACTTGTAATTTGCAATGCCTAATGGGATGTGTAGTCCAGCAACAAGGGCCACAGGTTGAGCACCCATGCAAGTAAGTCGCTTGACTTTGCACATCACCATAGGGCAGCCTTACTATGAAAGCCAGAACAGTTTTACTTTTATCTGATAATTTTTCAGTATACTGAAGGATTAGGCTGCCTTTAAAGTGAGTTGGCATACACTGTACCATTCTCCTAAATCTTAGTGACAAAATAATCTGTATCAGTAATGGATACTGCTTTATAATGTGCAAGCACCACGAAAATAATGTTATTGCAGAATCATTAACATGAAATAAGCCAGGTGTATCACATTCAGAGTCCCTAAATAACTATTTGACAGTTATGGTAAAGGAACCCAAACTTAGCAAACATAGATCGGTTTAAGACCCCAAGGAAACCATATAACTGGATTAGCCATATGACAATTTCATCTCTCTCCTATTTGGAACATGAAATCTGTGTTTTTGGAGAAGTAATATTGTTGAGATGTAATAACAATGTCAGTGTTCATTTAGTCCAGCATCTGTTATACTAACTTCGATATTGCAAAGCATATTGACTGTGTTGGCTTTATCTCCATGCATAATATGGAGCCTCTCAACCCTAAACCAGAATCATATAATGTTTCTGCAATTACCCAGCTCACATCAGTATTTAATGATATATCCCAAGTATAACTAGATATTTAAAAGAATAATTCGTAATGATGATCTATGATGGCTTGATTTTTTTTCTCATATGGAATATCATCTTACCTTCCTAGGAGACAGTTGATCATTTGTTATGCTACTGTCATACAGAAGTATATGCATCTGCTGCCCTACTTTTTTTTCTACAGATTTAAATGTTTATGCATAAAATTCTACTTGTACAATAGGATTACATTCTAATTGAGGGTGCTATACTGTGATTGTGCTTTAGTGATATTTCTCAAAAAGTAAGTCTGTGAGCGGGCCAATTTGATGAAAACAATGGATTTGCTGTGCAGCGATGAGGTTTGGGTTTGCCACCACTATAGATTTGAATCCTGCTGGTTCAGGTGGATTTATTAAGTCATATGACAATTGACTGTCTCTTGAACTATGGCTAGCAGGCTTAGGCTTCACTAGCCTTCACTGGCAGCTCTTCAACTTGAGTTTAGGAGCTTTTGGCATTTTTTTGCCAAACCTTCTAAACTCAATCACATAAAAGCCTATGGGGTTGATTTACTAAAACTGAAGAGTGCAAAATCTGGTGCAGCAGTGCATGGTAGCCAATCAGCATCTAACTTCAGCTTGTTCAATTAGGCTTTGACAAAAAAAAACTGGAAGCTGACTGGTTACTATGCACAGGTGCACCAGATTTTGCACTCTCCAGGTTTAGTGAATCAACCTCAATATGTCAATGTCATAGGCTTTTCGCACGTTTTGAATTATTCCCCCGCTGAGGTAAATGTAGGCCAGTGTACATGATGCCTTAGAAAGACCAATAAAGAGCCTTTTTTTGTAAACTGCTTTATTGTGTAGAGACCCCTTAAAAAAAGTGAACAAAAAAGGGAGCGTTTGGGACTTTAAATGAGACATATGGGTCACATGTCTCCTTCCCTAAATCTGTGAAAAGAAAGGGTTTTTTGGGGAGTTTAAATGAGGTGAGTACACATGGCTAGAAGATGAGTTGATATCAAAAACATGTTTTTATTGGTGAAACAAGGAACATGGCAAAATGACATGATACATGTAGCAATAAATAAAATTGTCAATCACATATCACAGACCATATATATAAACAAATATTAGTAGCAATCAGCCAACCACTGTGTGGTATAGAATGAAACCTGGATGTAGTAAAAACACTTAAAAATACATTGTAGGTGGTGAATTCAAGATAATTTATTAAGTAGGGGCATCTGCATGAGAATAAGTGCATCCAAGTTAATCCAACGCGTTTCGTGGATAATACCACTCTTCAGGGGCAGGTGCACGCAAAGCTATAAAACAAAATATGAGTAGACCAGTATGATCCAATTTTGTACCCAACGGGGGTGATATGTACAAAAAGAAAGGGAGAGAGTTACTTATCCCTATATATACTTACATTGTAATAAGTCTGGAAAATGGGGGACGAGGAGTCAGAGGCTGTCTAAGGGACCCGCAGAAGAGGGACCGGGTGCATAAACATGTTCCCCAAGAAGACGAAAGACAAAGATCCAGATAGTGGTGTGAGTGGGCTTCATATCTAAAAATATATATTGGGTATACTGTAAATACTCTATATTGTGGGAAATTGCTAGAGCCCAACACCAAGGTGCAGGTGAACAAGTGAGTGGAAAGAAAAATAGTGTGTGAGGAGGAAAGAGCAGATCAGAGATAAAAAAGAAAAAAGAAAACCATGAAACCAATATAGATGACAAAAATAAGAGTGAGCCTCTGCGAGCATGAACAGGAAAAGAATGACCATGTAATTACCTGTTACTTATGTAGAAAAGTGAATTCCAAGTTTGCAGTGTCCACAAAAAGGTGCTGCCATGAGGACTGGCTAGCACAGAGTGAAGATGTTTAATACACTCGGCACACCCCATGGGCTTGTGGCGCTCCAAGGCAATTATCTCTCTTGGGATCAGCTGTCTCCACAAGCAAGTTGGGTGTCGGTTCTGTTTTCAACAGAGACATATGAATAAAAATAGATGCTGGATAGCCATACTCCAAAGATTCACCTTTATTTATTGTGACAGACCTAGCCAGGAGAGAGACTTTTGGAGGGGACTGTATGCTAGCCTCTTGCCGATCGATCGTGGGCCCTTGCATTTGGGGGAACGGTACTCTTTGTGAGCTGTATGCCTGGGGACCCTTGAGGTGGTACTACTGTGGATTTGGGTCCTGGTCCCCCAAGACACACATACTCTGGGGACACTGGATTTGCCATATTGGAATAGTGGCTGATTCATAATGCTGGGACAGATACTGTTAGGAGATGCTGATGTAAATTCCAGCACCTGTCTGTCTGTTGTCTGCTAAAATGTGTATTGTAAATAAGTCTATAGTATGGGATCTAAGAGTCATTAGATCCCCATTGTTGGTTGTGTTAATTAACTCTGCTATTGTGTGAAGAAGAGTCTATGTTGATTGTGATAATGTTGATTGGATTTTCTGAACTACAAGACGGCCAGTCTGGCCTAAAAAGTCATGTCTGAGTCATCTAGGCTGTCTAAAGGTATTAGTTAATTAGCTCATGTTAATTAGGTTAATTAAGTTACAGCTGTATTGTTAGAGTAATATAAGCAGGAGGTCTGCACCTCCACTTTTAGTGTATAAAAGCCTGTATTTTGCAATAAAGGAGATTCCTGGTTGAACTTACATACAGCCTGCCTGGTGTTTGTTCTGAGCTATCACAACTGGGTTAGAACGGCACATCGCTGTAGTTCTAATCCTGGAACATTGGATGACCGAGCAATCAGATGTTGCGATCTGCAATCTGATTCTATGGCAGCAGAGGAGTTTCGGGAGAGTGGAACCGAGGGGCTCGTTACATTGGTTGGCAGCCGTGGGATTTGCTCTCCAGTTACTGGGACACTCCAAACCAGCCTGCAGAAGAGCCACGCTGAAAGACTTACTTGAGAGCCGTGGAGGGAATGGTGGGATCGTGCTTCCTTGCCGTGAATCCAAACCATCACCTGGATCCAAGGTAGCAGGATAGCAGGAGAGGAGAGATACCAGCCACCATGGATGAGGAATTCAGGAGGTTGCGAGAGAAGGAGATACAGCACAGAGGATCAGTATCAGAGCAGGTCCTGCTAGGATGGTTTGATTCTATTCGCTGTGAACTCTGGAAGGAAGCGCTAACCCGTGAGCAGCGACACCAGGGAAAAGTTCTCCCCTCAATCCATGTGAGGTACTGGTCTCAGTATGAAGTGCGAACGCTGTTTTTGGGGGAACAGCCGAACCAGGAGTGGACAGCCAAGTTAAGCAGGCTGATCCGGGCAGAAATGCGGTTGGACGAGAGCTACAGAGCCCTCCAGTGATATGTAGCCTAAGTGTGCCCATGGACAGCGGATGACAGCCCCACGGAAGGCTTTGACTACAATGGCCTGGGATTGTTATACTGGGGGCTGTCCAGGGACCCTGACTTTGGAAGTGATCGGGAGTGGCGTTTGGAGGAAATAATGGAGCACAGAGAGCGGAGACTGAATGTCTCAGAAGTGCACTGGGCACTGGAAGATTTGGAGTTTCTGGATGTTCAGGAATGGGAGCTGGAGATCACCTACAAACAGCTGTTAGACTCTGCTCAGCAGCAGGGTGGTGCTCCCTTTGCCTGGGACTATCAGGAAATACCAGTTGACAACTCTGAAATCCTGGCTGAAGAGTTGACAATGTGGCAGAGTAACAGTGTGCTTTGCCAACCTGCCCCCGCAGCTATGGAGGCGGAGGTCTTATGGCGGATGCAGCAAGTGCTGACTGACCTGGATGAACCTGTTTCTGCATTGGATGATCTTGGATGGAGGAATGTGCCTGTCCAGCAGAATGCCAGAGAATCGGCAGTGGAAAATCTGGAGATCACTATCCCCAAAGCTGAAGTGCTGACAACGGGGCAGAGCTCTGCTAACCTCTGCCCAGCACTGATAGCATCTTCTGGGTTCCACAGAGAGGAGACGGTGAACCTTTATCCCCAGACACCAGTTGCAGAGACAGGGGACTTGATAGACTTTTCTGCTGAGAAAGAACAACCTGGTGAGCCTCCAGCAGAAGAAGAGCTGTTATTAGGGCCAAACTTCACTGTGCTCTGCCCAGCACTGATAGCATCTTCTGGGTTCCAGGGACTGGAGATGGTGAACCTTTATCCCCAGACACCAGTTGCAGAGACAGGGGATTTGATAGACTTTTCTGCTGAGGAAGAACAACCTGGTGAGCCTCCAGCAGAAGAGGAGCTGTTATTAGGGCCAAACTTCACTATGCTTTGCCCAGCACCAACAGAAGTATCTGTGAAGTTACAAGGAACTTCCCCAGCTGAAGCGCTGGCAACCGGACAGAGGGTCCAAGATCTCTGCCCTACACCTGCGGCGGTTCCGGAGGCTCAGGGTGAGAAGGAGGTGGTCACTTCCCAGCAGCAGATCAGGATACAGAGGGAGAAGGGAGAGGAGGTGTTCGTCGTCCCTCCCCAACAGTTAGCCTGAGCAGATGGTGTGGGGTTTCCAGCAGAAGGGCTGGCAACAGGACCAAGTACTGCTGGACTCTGCCCTCAACTAACAGAGGATGGATGTCCTGTGAAGGTGGATGGGACTTCAGTCTCCACCTGTATACCCCAGGGATGCTGGGCAGTTGGCCCAGATCCCCAACAGCATGACGGAGTGAGCCCAGACACCCTGTCTTCTCTCCAGCGGCAGAAAGGACTCCAGGGAGAAGGGCCCGTCCAGGCCTCTCCCCAGCGGCAGATATGTTCTCTGAGAGAGGCAGAGGTTGGCTGGGTGAGTAATGCTTTGTTTGAAACAATTTGTTTGGGGTACAGTGTGGGTACAGGCATTAGAGGACTGGAACTACTGACTAACTTCGGAGTCAACCCATCTGGGGTCTCCTCCTGTGTTAGTCTCCTGCTGAAAGGGGAGAAATGTGACAGACCTAGCCGGGAGAGAGACTTTTGGAGGGGACTGTAGGCTAGCCTCTTACCGATCGATCGCGGGACCTTGCATTTGGGGGAACGGTGCTCTTTGTGAGCTGTATGCCTGGGGACCCTTGAGGTGGTATTACTGTGGATTCGGGTCCTGGTCCCCCAAGACACACAGACTCTGGGGACACTGGATTTGCCATATTGGAATAGTGGCTGATTCATAATGCTGGGACAGATACTGTTAGGAGATGCTGATGTAAATTCCAGCACCTGTCTGTCTGTTGTCTGCTAAAATGTGTATTGTAAATAAGTCTATAGTATGGGATCTAAGAGTCATTAGATCCCCATTGTTGGTTGTGTTAATTAACTCTGCTATTGTGTGAAGAAGAGTCTATGTTGATTGTGATAATGTTGATTGGATTTTCTGAACTACAAGACGGCCAGTCTGGCCTAAAAAGTCATGTCTGAGTCATCTAGGCTGTCTAAAGGGATTAGTTAATTAGCTCATGTTAATTAGGTTAATTAAGTTACAGCTGTATTGTTAGAGTAATATGAGCAGGAGGTCTGCACCTCCACTTTTAGTGTATAAAAGCCTGTATTTTGCAATAAAGGAGATTCCTGGTTGAACTTACATACAGCCTGCCTGGTGTTTGTTCTGAGCTATCACAACTGGGTTAGAACGGCACATCGCTGTAGTTCTAATCCCGGAACATTGGATGACCGAGCAATCAGATGTTGCGATCTGCAATCTGATTCTATAGCAGCAGAGGAGTGTCGGGAGAGTGGAACCAAGTGAGCAAGGGGCTCATTACATTTATAAAAAATGGAATCAAAGCATCATATGTAGATAAAGACCAACTGCACAGCTAATACGTTTCACACCATATATGGTGCTTAATCATAGCTAACCCCACGGGCTCTTTCCAACAGGACACAGGTGCATCAAGAGAGGAAGAGAGACGTCAATGCCCGAGCAGCAGCCGCTGTCTATGGAGGCTGGAGACACCCTCCTCCATATGGTGACACCAGATGGAAAAATTCAATAACCCCAGCGCAAGGAAACCCTGGAGGGACATCATGCACATGGGGTGGAAGTGTGATGCCGATTTGCGGTAGAGGCAAGCCCACCCAATCCCCTGTATCACCCGACGCAAAAATGGGGGGAGGGGGAAGGTGCTCACACCCCAAATTGCAGCTCCCAGACATAAGACAAATGAAGGAACAGCACATCAAATCCCAGTCCAACAATTAACCAGACCTACACACATATGGAAATGCTGATGCCAAATGAATGTATAATGGATAATTAAATAAGTCTGATACGGACCAATGCAAGCAATTAAAAAACAAAGTCGCCCTAGATCAAATGGGAACAAAATGATCATGGGCTCCCAAATAGCCAGTTACACACCTCCATCCCTTCATTGATATGAACTAAAAAGGGGGAGTTGGGACTTTAAATGAGACACATGGGCAGGGGCAGACTGACAACTCATGGGGCCCCCGGGCAATAGGAGATTTTGGGGCCCCTGGGCAATAGGGGAGGATTATGGGGCCCCCGGGCAATAGGAGATTATGGGGCCCCCAGGCAATAGATTATGGGGCCACACAGTATACACACACACACATACAGTATACACACACAGACACCCAATATACACACACAGAATACACATACACACACTGAAACACCTTAAACTGTCAAGATAAATGACAGAAGTACAAAAATGAGACTTTTATGTGTCCCTTCTCCTTCATGTTGATTTTCTAGCTATCTGAGTTCCACCTGGTCTACACCTATCATCAGTTGGTGGTCTTTCTCGAACTCTGTACCGTAGGCCTATCAGGTAGGATACATCTAAAAACTTCTTACCTACCACTGAATTTACTCATATTCCTGGTCACTATACATTTATTTATACATTTTCGCAACCTACAGGACCCGCATTTGGCCCCAGTGTGATTCCAGATCCAAACATTTGTATGCCCTCGATTAATGGGCCTTTCTTCCTATCATAAGGAAGTAAAACCACCTCATACATCCTTACCCAGTTATCTCCACCTCGATAGAGGCCATATGAATACTTTGGATATACTAAACAAAGTTTTACACACCACGATTGGAAGACGCGCTTGATGGGCAGTATGTGTCAGCACCGTTGTTTTTAAACCTTTCAGGACTGCGCAGCCAATATTTATATATACCAATGTAAGTGTAAACGAAATTAATATAATATTGCACCTATATATTTATGGCTTGATATACACATGTATTTATTATGTCTATGTTGTATATACTATTTCCTATATAGAAATCTTTGTTAAAGCTTACAACCACCCCTGAAGAAGGAGGCTAAAACAACTCTGAAACGCGTCGGGTGCAAGCGTATTGGTATCAATAGCTATAAATATGTGTAATCACATTCCTTTTTTATTTATGTCATTTGTTTGATGTCTTTATGAGAGCTTTTTGTAATTAAAAAAATGTTGTCTACTTAACATACTTTCCTACACATTCTTTCATATGTGCCTTTAAAGTCCACTAGGGGAATTATCTCTGTTTAAATTCTTAATCTAGGATGTGGCACAATTTGCAGATAATTAGCCGACCAAACCCCTGTATACACACACTGAAAAGGCACTGGAGAGGCGGGGCAGTTATAATCTTGGGATTTTTAAAAAAAAACACAGATTTTTACATACTGTCCCTGGTTTTATTGAAGCTGGACACCCTGATGGGGCCCCTTAGTGGCATGGGGCCCTCGGGCAGTGCCTGAGTGCCCGAATGGTCAGTCCGCCCCTGCATATGGGTCAAATGTAGGGATGAGCTCGATGGTCGAGTCGAGCATAACAGGGCACCTCATGGCAAAGAACTCTCTGAGGATCTAAAAAAAAAAGAATTGTTGCTCTACATAAAGATGGCCTAGGCTCTAAGAAGATTGCGAAGACCCTAAAACTGAGCTGCAGCACAGTGGCCAAGAGACCCTACAGCGGTTTAACAGGACAGGTTCCACTCAGAACAGGCCTCGCCATGGTCGACCAAAGAATTTGAGTGCACATGCTCAGCGTCATATCCAGAGGCTGTCTTTGGAAAATAGACGTATGAGTGCTGCCAGCATTGCTGCAGAGGTTGAAGGGGTAGGGTGTCAGCCTGTCAGTGCTCAGAACATACACCGCACACTGCATCAAATTGGTTTGCATGGATGTCGTCCCAGAAGGAAGCCTCTTCTAAAGATGATGCACAAGAAAGCACGCAAACAGTTTGCTGAATACAAGCAGACTAAGGATATGGATTACTGGAATCATGTCCTGTAGTCTGATTAGACCAAGATAAACTTATTTGGTTCAGATGGTGTCAAGTGTGTGTGGCGCCAACCAGGTGAGGAGTACAAAGACAAGTGTGTCTTGCCTACAGTCAAGCATGGTGGTGGAAGTGTCATGGTCTGGGGCTGCATGAGTGCTGCCGGCACTGGGGAGCTACAGTTCATTGAGGGAACCATGAATGCCAACATGTACTGCGACATACTGAAGTAGAGCATGATTCCTTCTTTTCGGAGACTGGGAGACCACATGATAACGACCCCAAACACACCTCCAAGACGACCACTGCCTTGCTAAAGAAGCTGAGGGTAAAGGTGATGGACTGGCCAAGCATGTCTCCAGACCTAAATCCTATGGAGCATCTGTGGGGCATCCTCAAATGGAAGTGGAGGAGCGCAAGGTCTCTAACATCCACCAGCTCTGTGATGTCATCATGGAGGAGAGGAAGAGGACTCCAGGGGCAACCTGTGAAGCTCTGGTGAACTCCATGCCCAAGAAGGTTAAGGCAATGCTGGAAAATAATGGTGGCCACACAAAATATTGACACTTTGGGTTCAATTTGGACATTTTTACTTAGGTGTGTACTCACTTTTGTTGCCTGAGGTTTACACAATAATGGCTGTGTGTTGAGTTATTTTGAGGGGACAGCAAATTTACACTGTTATACAAGCTGTACACTCACTACTTTACATTGTAGCAAAGTATCATTTATTCAGTGTTGTTACATGAAAACATATAATAAAATATTTCCAAAAAAAAAAAAAAAAATATATATATATATATATATATATATATATATATATATATATATATATATATATATATATATATATATATATATATATATATACACAGTGGGGACGGAAAGTATTCAGACCCCCTTAAATTTTTCACTCTTTGTTATATTGCAACCATTTGCTAAAATCATTTAAGTTCATTTTTTCCTCATTATTGTACACACAGCACCCCATATTGACAGGAAAACACAGAATTGTTGACATTTTTGCAGATTTATTAAAAAAGAAAAACTGAAATATCACATGGTCCAAAGTATTCAGACCCTTTGCTCAGTATTTACTAGAAGCACCCTTTTAATATAATACAGCCATGAGTCTTTTTGGGAAAGATGCAACAAGTTTTTCACACCTGGATTTGGGGATCCTCTGCCATTCCTCCTTGCAGATCCTTTCCAGTTCTGTCAGGTTGGATGGTAAATGTTGGTGGACAGCCATTTTTTGGTCTCTCCAGAGATGCTCAATTGGGTTTAAGTCAGGGCTCTGGCTGGGCCATTCAAGAACAGTCATGGAGTTGTTGTGAAGCCACTCCTTTCGTTATTTTAGCTGTGTGCTTAGGGTTATTGTCTTGTTGGAAGGTAAACCTTTGGCCCAGTCTGAGGTCCTGAGCACTCTGGAGAAGGTTTTCGTCCAGGATATCCCTGTACTTGGCCGCATTCATCTGTCCCTCCATTGCAAGCAGTCGTCCAGTCCCTGTAGCTGAAAAACATCACCACAGCATGATGCTGCCACCACCCACCATGCTTTACTGTTAGGACTATATTGGACAGGTGATGAGCAGTGTCTGTTTTTCTCCACACATACCGCTTAGAATTAAGGCCAAAAAGTTCTATCTTGGTCTCATGAGACCAGAGAATCTTATTTCTCACCATCTTGGAGTCCTTCAGGTGTTTTTTAGCAAACTCCATGCGTGCTTTCATGTGTCTTGCACTGCGGAGAGGGTCCCGTCAAACCACTCTGCCATAAAGCCCCGACTGGTGGAGGGCTGCAGTGATGGTTGACTTCCTACAACTTTCTCCCATCTCCCGACTGCATCTCTGGAGCTCAGCCACAGTAATCTTTGGGTTCTTCGTTACCTCTCGCACCAAGGCTCTTCTCCCCCGATAGCTCAGTTTGGCCGGACGACCAGCTCTAGGAAGGGTTCTGGTCATCCCAAACATCTTCCATTTATGGATTACGGAGGCCACTGTGCTCTTAGGAACCTTAAGTGCAGCAGAAATTTTTTTGTAACCTTGGCCAGATCTGTGCCTTGCCACAATTCTGTCTCTGAGCTCTTCAGGCAGTTCCTTTGACCTCATGATTCTCATTTGCTCTGACATGCACTGTGAGCTGTAAGGTCTTATATAGACAGGTGTGTGGCTTTCCTAATCAAGTCTAATCAGTATAATCAAACACAGTTGTACTCAAATGAAGGTGTAGAACCATCTCAAGGACGATCAGAAGAAATGGACAGCACCTGAGTTAAATATATGAGTGTCACAGCAAAGGGTCTGAATACTTAGGACCATGTGATATTTCAGTTTTTCTTTTTTAATAAATCTGCAAAAATGTCAACAGTTCTGTGTTTTTCTGTCAATATGGGGTGCTGTGTGTACATTAATGAGGAAAAAAACGAACTTAAATGATTTTAGCAAATGGCTGCAATATAACAAAGAGTGAAAAATTTAAGGGGGTCTGAATACTTTCCGTCCTCACTGTATATGTGTGTATATATACACTCTGCATTCAGTATAGCCTATATATACAGTGCATTCACTGGTGTACAGTTTCTAATACACTTTAGGCGGTGTATACAGTATATAATACAGTGTGTACAGTTTCTAATACACTTCAGGTGGTGTACACAGTATATAATACAGTGCAGCCAGTGTACAGTTTCCAATACACTTCAGGCTGTGTACACAGTACATAATACAGTGTAGCTGTGAAAAGAAAAAAATCCCATCATGTCCGGAAGGCCACCAAGGAGAGACAGATGCTCACAGGCCACTAAAAGAGGGCAAGCAGCCTTTGTGTCTACAGTCAACAGTAGTGGTCATAGACATATTGCATCCTCTGCAAGTGGCCGTGGGGCACACTTGTCCTTTTTTTCTGCTGCTGGCCCGTGTTATTGAGCTACAACATGCAGAAGAGTTGGTGGAGTAGATAACGAAGCTGTCCTCATCCTCCTCATCCTCCTCATCCTCTGTCACCCAGGCTCATAGTAGTTTGCCTTCCAACGCAGCTGCCAAAGCGGCCTATTCCACTGCTTCTTTGTCCACAGTTACTCCTTCTGTAACCCCACTGTCATGCACGGAAGAGTCCCCAGAATTATTCAACCACAGTGTCGGTTACATGCTGCTGGAGGATGCGCAGCAATTTGAAGGTTCCGATGTTTGTTCCTAAGTGGAGGATGGGAGTAACGTGAGCCTAGAGAGAGGGGGTGCCACAGAAGGACAAGAAACTAGCAGTCATGTTCCCCAAGCTGCAGCATACTGCCAAGTTTGCGCCAGTGACGAGGAAGGAGGGGATGATGAGGTCACTGACCGTACTTGGCTGCCTGAGAGATGAGAGGAGGAAAGTGAGGAGGCACAACTACAGTGACACAGGATGTCCTCCAGGGGTCAGCTTAAGGGCAGCCACCCTATTGCATCACACTGCAGATGTCAGGGATACCCTGTGGCAGGACAGACACTCAGGCGTGCGCGCGTGCGCACACATGTTCCTATGGGAGCGTACTGTACCAGGCAGCGGTGCGTGAGCGCGCGCAGAGTCACACGGCAGGAGTGCATGCGCACCCGCTGACTTGGCTTGGCGCCAGTTCCCCTTTAAAAAGCCAGCAGCTGCTCTGGTACAGTGCTGTCTGATCTGCAGTCTAAACCTGAGTCTGATCCTGAACCTGCTGTGTTACCTGACCTTGCTTTGTTGACTACTTGCTACTTCTGAAACTATTGATCCCCTGTTGCCAAACCTCTGCCTGCCTGCTGACTATCCTTTGCCTGCTGATTGTACTACATGTTGCCCGTTCTGACCCGGCTTGTCTCACTCTGCTTAGTCTGTTCCTGATCCAGCTCCGCCTAGATCCAGGGGTCGCTGACACGCACCTATTCCACCGCTTCCTACTGCTTCTGCTACCAGTCCGTCCGGTGGATCACCTCTACCACCTGCATCAGCTACCTCGGATCACTCCTACCTCACTGCGCTCCTGTACCACTGTTGCAACCCCAGTGGTCCCCGAGCCAGGGCTGTAAGAGAGGTCTCCTTCTACAGTTGGGCTCTGATACCAGGTATGTGACAGCAGAGCTCCGCAGGTGCAGGGCGCTGCTGAGTCCCCGCTGACTTTTAGAAGTTCCTTGGTGTGGGCCTTTTTCGACACGTGTGCAGCAGATCGCACCGTTGCTGTTTGCAACCTATGTCTGAAGAGGATCAAGCATTGCCAGAACAGCAACCGCTTGGGCACCACATGCTTGACCAGACATATGACAACCTGTCATGCAGTTCAGTGGAAGTAGCACCTGAAGGACCCACATCATGGAAAAAGGCAGACTTCTCCTTGCTCCTCATCTGGGATCTCAAACCCTACTATACCTCCAGTCCTCTCAAAAACCTGCACTGAGAGGAATGAAGGTATTGCAATATGTGTCACAAGTACTTGCAGCCAATCTGCTACCAGTCATCCACATGCTCAGCGTCTAAATGCTAGCTTGGCCAAATTGCTGGCACTGCTACTGCTGCCTTTCCAGCTGGTAGACTCAGCCCCTTTCGTGAATTTGTGGAATGTGCTGTACCACAGTGGCAGGTTTCGAAACGCCATTTCTTTTCACTTAAGGCCAATCCGGCTCTCTACTGCCATGTGGAAGGCAATGTTTTGACCTCGTTGAATAGGGCGGACAGCAGTAAGGTCCATATTACTGCTGAGTCATGGTCCAGCAGGCATGGGCAGGGACGTTACCTTTACATCACTAGGTAATTCTGCTGGCAGCTGGGAAGGATGCAGGACAGGGTTCATTGTTGGAGCTTGTTCTGCCACCACGCCTCCAAAAAGCTAGTGGTGATTCTGCCACAACATCCTTTTGCTCCCCTCCCTCCTCTTCTTCTTCCTCTATGGCCTCTTATGCAGAAAAGTCCTTTAAACGAGCAGTGCTAAATGCTCAAGGGGCTACACAAGCAGTCAGGCAAAAAAATGTCATGCGGTGCTTGAGTTGGTCTGCCTAGGGGACAGGAGCCACACTGGGGCAGAGATTCTGTCAGCTCTGCAGGGGCAGGCCCAAAGGTGGTTGACGCCATGCCATCTTCAGCCTGGAATGGTTGTTTGCGACAATGGCTCCAACCTTCTCTCTGCCCTCGGACAGGGACACTTGACAAATGTTCCATGTTTGGCACTTGTTCTGAATTTGGAGGTGCAGCGTTCAGGTACCCAGGCTTACAAGATCTCCTGAGGCAGGCCAGAAAAATCTGTGGTGATTTCCACCGGTCATACAATGCCAGTGCTCTGCTGGCTGACATTCAAAGGGAAAGCAAGCAGGCCATCAACCGCCTTAATTGTGACATGCCCACCAGGTGGAACTCAATGTTGGCAATTCTGCAGCAGCTGCACACACAGCAGAGGGCCATTAATAAGTACCTGTGCAAGTATAGAACCAGGACAGGGGAGCTTGGCTTCTTTTTGCCACGCCAGTGGCTACTGATCAAGGATGCATGCACTGTCCTGTCACAATTTGAGGAGGCCACAAGGATGGTGAGCAGCGACAATGCACACATCAGTGACACTGTCCCTCTAGTCTTCCTGCTGGAGCACACACTTTGTGGAATCATGGACAGGGCACTTGAGACAGAACAGCAGGAGGAAGAGGAGGACTTCCTTTCCTTTCAAGTCCCTCTTTATCCAGATAGCATTCCTGAGGGTCCGCCAAACACACAGGAAGAAGAGGAAGAAGAGGAGGAGGAGGATTGTGTCAGCATGGATGTTGAGGATAACACGAAGCAGTCTTCAAGGAATGGTTTTCAGTCCCCAGAAACCCAAGGAGTTGTATTTGACTGGGAGGAGGTAGTGATAGATAATGTGATCCTTAGTGACCCAGAGGACTCCAAATTAAATGCCTCTGCAAACTTACACTGCATGGACTCCCTGATTCTGCAAAGCCTGCGAAAGGACCCTAGGAGTTGTGGTATTAAGGAGAGGGATCATTACTGGCTGGCAACCCTTCTTGATACACGTTACAAGGCTAAGGTTGCAGAACTCTTCAGGAGGCTTTGAAGAAAAGTGTGTGTAACGCATTTCCAGACCCTGGGGGGTTACCATTTCCTGGTGCTGGACAACGTGTTTCTGAGGCTTTGTTCGGTCAGCAGAAGAGCGGTGGAGAAGGTGGCCGGCTGACCGATGCCTTTAAACAATTTTTCAGTCCTCAGCGCCAAGGTCTGATAGGTTCCAGCAACCATCGGCAGCGTCTTCATTATATGGTGCAGGTATATCTAGGGGCAAGAGCAGACTTGGAGACCTTTCCAACAGAGCATCCACTGAGTTACTGGGTCTTGAGGTTGGACCACTGGCCAGAACTTGCTCAATATGCAATTGAGCTACTGGCCTGTACTGCATCCAGCATGCTTTCTGAACGCACATTCAGTGCTGCTGGAGGGTTTGTGATGGATCAAAGAATGCGCCTGTCCACAGACTTCGTTGATAGGCTCACATTTGTAAAAATGAATCAGTCCTGGATCAGCAGCTATCAAGCACCTGATGCTGATGTAACTGATTGTATTTGCTTTGGATCTGGGATCCCTTGAAGACTGCCTATGCTGCCTATCCTATTCCCCCTCAATCATGATGATGCTAGCTTCCAACAATATTTTGGTTTAGGGCACCACCACCACCCAAGGCCCAATTTTTCTGCCCCTGTTTAACAGGGGCATGTAATTACAGTTTTTGAAATGATATTTAACAGCAGGGACCGTTCCTGCGCCCAACAAGAGTAACTGTGAGGGGTTACCTTGTTCTGGCACCACCAACACCTGGGGCCCAATGTTTCTGCCCCTGTTTAACAGGGCATGTAATTACAATTTTTGAAATAATATTTAACAGCAGGGACCGTTCCTTCACCCAGCAAGAGTAACTGTGAGGGGTTACCGTTTTCTGGCACCGCCAACACCTAAGGTCCAATGTTTCTGCCCCTGTTTAACAGGGGCATGTAGCTACAATTTTTGAAATAATATTTAACAGCAGGGACCGTTCCTGTGCCCAACAAGAGTAACTGTGAAGGGTTACAGTGTTCTGGCACAACCAACACCTAAGGCCCAATTTTTCAGAAGAGTCTATAGTTCAGTCTGTATAGTATATATACTGCAGTTCAGAGTATATAGTACAGGCCGTATAGTATATATACTGCAGTTCAGAGTATATAGTGCAGTCAGTGTAGTATATATAATACAATGCAGGGTATATAGTGCAGTGTACAATATATAATATAGTGTATTGAAGTGGTTAAGGGGAGCCCTATGACAGAATTAAGAAAAAAACGGCATGGGTAAATATTGGTAGCAACCAGCCCACCACAGTGTGTGGTATGGAACTAATCCTGGATGTAGTAAAAACACTTAAAAATACATGATAGGTGGTGAACTCAAGATAATGTATTGAGTAGGGGCATCTGCGTGAGAATAAGTGCATCCAAATTAGCCCGATGCGTTTCATCTATAATACCACTCTTTAAGGGCAGGTGCACGCAAATCTATAAAGCAAAACATGAGTAGACCAGTATGATCCAATATTGTACCCCTCAACAGGGAGCATATGTACAAAAAGAAAGAGAGAGAGTTACTCATCCCTATAAATACTTACATCGTAATAAGTCTGGAAAATAGGGGACGAGGAGTCAGCGGCTGTCCAAATTGTCTGTCTGGAAGGGACCTGTAGAAGAGGGATCGGGTGCATAAACATAATCCTCAAGAAGACGAAAGACAAAGATCCAGATAGTGGTGTGAGTGGGCTTCATATCTAAAAGTATATATTGGGTATACTGTAAATATCATATATATATATATATATATATATATATATATATATATATATATATATATATATATTTTTTTTTTAATACAATAAATATATTGTGGGAAGTTGCTAGAGCCCAACACCAAGGTGCAGATGAACAAGTGAGTGGAAAGAAAAATAGTGTGTGAGGAGGAAAGAGCAGTTCAGAGATGAAAGAAGAAAAAAGAAAACCATGAAACCGATATAAATGACAAAAGTTAGAGTGTGCCTCTGTGAGCATGAACAGGAAAAGAATGACCTGTTACTGATGTAGAAAAGTGAACTCCAAATAGTGTGCAGTATCTACAAAAAGGTGCTGCCATAAGGACTGACTAGCACAGAGTGAGGATGTTAAATACGCTCGTCACACCCCACGGCTCCTCCCAACATCACACAGGTGCATCAAGAGGAAGAGAGACATACATGCCCGAGCAGCAGCCGCCGCCCATGGAGGCTGGAGACGCCCTCCTCCATATGGTGATACCAGATGGAAAAATTCAAACACGCTAGCGCCAGGAAGCCCTGTAGGGACATCACGCGCATGGCGTGGAAGTGTGACGCTGATTTGTGGTAGAGGCAAGCCCACCCGATCCCCCGCATCACCCAATGCAAAAATAGGGGGAGGGGGAAGGCGCTCACACCCCAAATCGCAGCTCCCGGACATAAGACAAATGAAGGAACAGAACATCATATGGAAATGCTGATGCTAAATGAATGTATAGTTAAATAAGTCTGATACGGTCCAATGCGAGCAATTAAAAAACAAAAAACAAAGTCGCCCTAGGTGAAATGGGAACAGAATGATCATGGGCTCCCTAATAGCCAGTTACACAACTCCATCCCTACATTGATATGAACTAAAAAGGGGGAGTTTGGGACTTTAATTGAGACATATGGGTTATATGTCTCCATCCCTAAATCTGTGTAAAGAAAGGGGGGTTTTTGGTAGACTTGTGCACAACGGAAAATTTTGTTTAGTTTCGGTTCGTTGTCATTCGTAAAATACATAATTTCATTCTGTTATATTCGTTATGTTACATTAATACGTTTTCAGGTAATAAGTTATCTCTGTAGAGTGTCGATATTTGTTATACTGAATCTCGAATCATGACAAATTCATTCGTTTCACCAATAAAAACATGTTTTTTATATCAACTCATCTTCTAGCCATGTGTACTCACCTCATTTAAAGTCCCCAAAAAATCCCTTTCTTTAAAAAAAAGTGGGCATTTGTTTCTGGGAAATGTTTGCATTACCCTAACTATAAAACCTGTGCTCTTTTCTTTAGATTTTTTTTTAGCATAGCCTTGCTATTTAAAATAGTCTTGCTGCTCACCAATTTTTGACTGCTGTATCATCTGTGGTCTCTTAACTCCTGTAGTAAAACACCTGCCTGTATTCTTCTTCTCTAGTACATTTGGACAAGTTTTACTCTGGTAAATATGTTTGGCTGCTGGCTAATTTTAAACTGCTGCATCAACTGTGGTCTTATTTCCTAAAGAGAATTGTAGGTAGGACAGTTTTGCATCAGTGAGAACAGGGCCAGCCCCAGTGAACTACAATAAAACAACATTCCAAAGTGTGCCATACTTATACAAATGAATACATCTCATAAGAAAAACAGTAAAGTGTCTGAAACTTATAATAAACTCATCTTATATTACCAGATCCATATAAATCCGTGGATCTATGGATCTGTTAATATAAGATGAGTTTATTATATGTTTAAGTCACTTTATTAATTTGTATAAGGACAGCACACTTTGAAAAATTGTTTTATTGTAGTTTGTTGCACATCCTGCCTGGATTGGTGGTTTAGACGCAGCAGTCCTTTTTAATAATTTTTTTGTCGCTTAGTTTATTCACTAATGGTGATTTAATTATCTTTTAGCAAGCGAATATTGTTTTGGTTTAAAGCCCCAGTGAACTACTGGTCAATTTTATCTACTGGTCAAAGCGAACTTATAACCTTTTTATGAAAAAGCATATGTTGATGCTAAAACCACCTAAAAAAAGTAAACTCAAACATTTCCAAACTGAAATGAATCAGACTGGGGCGGTGCTGCTGTATGTTAGCCAAGCTACTTGTACAAGAAAAAAAAGAATTGAACAGCCAAATACAAGCTGCCAATGTACACTGTTGCTGAGACTGACCATGAAAATCACACTCTTTTGTAACACCTTGTGCAGCTTTAAGGCATCCCCAGAGCATGTTATTTACAAGAATTGCTTCCCTTGAAGTCGCATGAAAAGACCCTCTCTCCACTGTATTTTTTTACGTGTTTGCATTGGTGAACATCTCCCATGGCAGAGCTCGGCTTCCTATGCTTTTTTTTGCATCAAAGTTATCAGGGCCTGGACCTGAACCCTGAACTCGGTGAGCCACCTGAGATGCTGGACAGCTCTCTGGCTGATTGCTTAAACAACCTCGCCTTAAAGTGGTTGTAAAGGCACAAGGTTTTTACCTTCATACAAGCTATGCATGAAAGTAGAAAACCTTCTGTGTGCAGAAGCCCCCCCAACCCCTCCTAATACTTACCCAAGCTCCCTCTTGATCCAGCAATGTCCACAAGAGCCTTCCCTCTCTGGGGACTTTCACTTCTGATGGGCATTGGCTCCCATTGCTGCCAATCACAGCCAGTGAGCCAATCAGAAGATGGAGGGGGTGGGGCCGAGCCGCTGCTCCATGGGGGAATAAACACACAAAGCCACACCTCGGGGCACGCCTACCCCTCCTCACCCCCCTGTTCCGCTGACTTGCAGCGCTGCGATCTCCTGTTCTGAGCCCCAGTATAGCCACCCCAGTGGTCCGGGGCTTATAAATCCCTGCAGCTTTCACTTTTCTTCTTCAAAGCTGAGAGAACAGGCTACGTGGGTTCTGATTGGTTGGCGCAACCCCTGGCGGGGTACGTTTAGGAGATTAAGCTCCAGGGTTCTCTAAGCCCCGGAGCCGTGAGGTGGCTATACCGGGGCTCACAACGGGATTTCGCCGTGCTACAGGTCAGTGGGACTGGGGGGGGGGGGTCTTACCCTTTAAAGAGTTTAAAGGGTAGGTTCACCTTTACAGATTTTTTTGTAAAGGTGAACTTACCCTTTAAACTCTTTGCTCCACCCATGAACTTCCTGATTTAAACAATGTCTGCACTTCATGTTTACCAGAGTATTGTGCCCTCTCTAGCCAATATCTTGCTCTTGTCACTCCTGCTGCCTCTGTATTTTCACTGCCACTCATTACTGACCTTTGGCTTGTTCTCTGGCTTGTTCTTCGACTACGCCTCTGTTTGATCCCAGTCTGCAACCACTTGTTACTGACCTTATCCTTGTTTACTGACTATGCTTCTGCTTGATCTCTACCTGCTATATCTGCTATTGGACACTGGCTTGCTCACCTCCTGGTGGGGCGATCCTGAGGACCAAGACCTGGTACTAACAGGCAGCAAAACCCATCTCCACCATCAGGAGTTCTGGTGAATACTGGTTAGTGCTGTGTCTGTGCTGACAGTATAGCCACTACATATGCTGACTTGGCAGTGCACAGTTCCAACCCAAGCCGGTCACACACATTTTTTACTGCCACTTTTCTTCCGCTGCGGGCAGGAGAAAAGTGCTCTGTTTTTACGTGCTGCCCAAAAAATTTGGGGGTTGTCAACACTGCCTGGAGCTCTTAGTACTGTGGAAGAAGCTTGTCATATGACTGGCTGGTTATCATATCAACTTGTGATTCCTTGATCAATAGAGAACTTGTTTGGCAAGGTTCTCTGCAATGTTTCTTGCAATAGGGGTAAAGTAAAATAAACTAAAATTCCATGCCTCCCAGTTTATGGAGGGCTTATGGGTGAAAAACCAAGGAATGCCCAGGATGACAGGTAATTTGGATGATGTAATCAGCTGAAAATTGAGAGTTCAAGGTTCACCAGAAACACAATAGGAAATTTTGTCCAAGAGATTAGGAAGGGGCTGTCCAGCATTTCAGGTGGCTCACCAAGAAGTGCTAATGCCAGATGCAATAGAAGTCCTGGGTTCAGATCTAAATCCTGACAATAGGTATACTTTAAAGCAGCGGTCCCCAACCTTTTTGACACCGGGGACCGGCTGTGTGGAAGAAAATTATGCTATGGCCCGGGGGGGTGTGAATGCGGCTTTTCTCTGGAGATTTGTTGGGGAAATGGCTGGTGTTGACGCTCCAATCATTACAACACCATGGTTGATATGGTGTCATGTTGATTGAAGCTTATAATTTACATTATTACATTGTAATAAAAAAAGAAATAGTTCAACTCACAATAATGCAGAATCAGTGGGAACCCTGAGTGTGTCACTTGCCACAATCGCCTACCACCAGATGCAGCTTGTTACTTGCCAGATGTGGACTGTCACTTGCCAGGTGGGGATTGTTACTTGCCAGGTGGGGACTGTCACTTGCCAGATGTGGACTGTCACTTGCCAGATGTGGATTGTCGCTTGCCAAATGTGGATTCTCACTTGCCAGATGGAGACTGTCACTTGCCGGATACGGACTGTCACTTGTCAACTGGAACATGTGGCGATGTGGGTCGAGCAGTGAGAGATTTCATCTCTCATCCGCCGCACCTCAGTGTAGTATTTGCGCAGGCTGTGAGGATTGGACGGTGGTGGGGCAGGGTGGGCGGTGAGAGATGACATCATCTCTCTGCTCTCACACAACACCTCAGACAGTGTTGTGTTTGCGGCCAGCTGTGTGAGCGGAACAGCTGTGATGCGGGGCGGGCCGCAAGAGGTGATGTCATCTCCTTGCTCGCCCACTCCTGCCAAATCTCTGAAAGTGCAGCCTTCGCGGCCCGGCTGCAAACAGGCTACGGCCCGGCAGTGGGCCGTGGCCCGGGGGTTGGAAACCCCTGCTTTAACCACTTACCGACCGCCGCATGACGATGTACATCCAAACTTTGAACGGGGATATTGTTGTAATGGCTGCATCTAGCTGCCATAACCCCGGTTTCCCCGTTTTTGTGCGGCGGCCGGCTTTCAGATAAAAGTGGTCCCTGCAGCGGATTCGCTGCGAGATCCCTTTTATCGGTGGCGGGAGAGGACCCCCCCTCCCGCTGCGATCCGGTGCCCTCCGCCGCTTACCGGAGCCGTCGGTAGTGGCGGAGGCGATTGCATCTGTCTCCGTCCTGTGCCTGGAGACGAGTGAGGCTAAGATGGCGCCCACTCATCTCCATGACACTGCTGGGCGGAAGCGACGTCAAACGCCTTTTAAAGGCACATTTTTTCAAATGTCATTTTTTTTATTGCATTTTAGTGTAAATATGAGATCTGAGGTTTTTTGACCCCAGATCTCATATTTAAGAGGGCCTGTCATGCTTTTTTCTATTACAAGGGATGTTTACATCCCTTGTAATAGGAATAAAAGTGACACAATTTTTTTTTTTAAAAAACAGTGTAAAAATAAATAAAATATTGTAAAATAAATAATAAAAATAAATAAAAAAAAAAAACCCCCGTCCCGAGAAGCGAGCGCATACGCGAGTAGAGCCTGCATATGAAAACGGTGGTCAAACCACACATGTGAGGTATCGCCGCGACCGGTAGAGTGAGAGCAATAATTCTAGCCCTAGACCTCCTCTGTACCACAACATATGCAACCTGTAGAATTTTTTAAACGTCGCCTATGGAGATTTTTGAGGGTAAAAGTTTGATGCCATTCCAGGAGCGGGCGCAATTTTCAAGCATGACATGTTGGGTATCAATTTACTTGGCGTAACATTATATTTCACAATATAAAAAAAATTGGGCTAACTTTACTGTTGTCTTATTTTTTTATTCAAAAAAGTGAATTTTTTCCCAAAAAAGTGCGCTTTTAAGACCGCTGCGCAAATACGGTGCAAAAAAACTTTACATTTGCATTGTATGGTTTACTGGTGTTAGAAGAGTGATATTTATGTTAATAAACCTAATTTAACCTTATTCAGCCAGATTACTGTTTTCTTAAGGTATAGCCCACTGATCTGGTCATCCTTGCTGAATAACCATATTTGGTATCCCTTACCGTTCCTTGAAAAAGGGAATGCACTGAACTCTGTCCACCTACTTCAAGTAAGATATTGTCGCCAGTGAATGGAGAGAGATCCCTCATCTTTTTTTGGTTAGAGAGATGTCAAGAATGAGGATCCATTGTTCATCACACAATTCAATGAACAATTTAGGGCCATTAAAGGAGAAGTATGGCCAAAGCTTTTTGGCCATACTTCTATGGATCACAGGAGTGCAGTTCCTCCTGTCAAAGAATTTCTCACCTGTTCTTCTACCTAGGTTATATACTTTCTCACTTGTTAATGCGGCCTAAGATATGTAGGCAAAACCATAAGATCATTTCAGACCAGGGATGGAGAACATAAAAGGAGCATTGAACAAAGTTCTCCCAAATACAGCATTGCCAGGCACTTCTTTGCCCATCACAAAAAGGACCCTACATTACTGCAGACTTTTCCCATTCAGTTCATGCCTTCATCTGTACCAGAAGGAGAATGCTTTAAAAGTTTATACTGCAGTTCATTCCTATTTGACAGCCATGTGAGTGAGCAACCCCCAAATGTAAACAGTGTGTCTTCAGGGCCTCTCACCTGCACCTGCATGGCTGTCAAATTGGAGCAAGCAGCTGTGTCTGTGCAGCCATTGTGTTCCCATAGACATGTATAGGCTGCCTGTGCACCGCACCTGGTGGCTCCAGTCACTTAAAGACGCTGCCCATTCATGATTATAGGTGTAGGAGGCCATGTGAATGAGGCTAAATTAGACCAAATGGCAAAATGGCAGTCCACATACATAATCCCTTTATAGTTTTCAGTATATCTTAGTAATCCTATACTGACCAATAATTTTCTCTCACTACTATGAAAGCATCATAATGTGGTCGCTTGCCCTATTACTAAACACATATTAGCTGTGTAGGCTTTTTATATACTCCTTCTCCACTGGTACCTATTCTCCTTGAGAATATGTCCATCCTCATCATTGTGTTTCCATGGATGCCAGACCAAAGGCTCGTTTGAGCATATTTGGTGGGACTGTTCAAAAGCTAAATGTTTTTGGACCAGGATTGATCATCTACTCTATATGGTTACAGGGGCATCTTTTGTAAAGACCCCTATGAAGCCCTCTTAAACAAAAAAACACAAAAGCTGCAATAGCAACAAATCTAAGTTGGTCACTCACATTTTTACAGTAGCCAAGCAGGAAATAACTTGGGCATGGAAGACTTCCAAAATTCTCTTTGCAAAAGTCACGCATTGGGTCTTTCAAGTACTGATTTTTGAGAAATTCATTGCCATGCAGAATGATACTATAATACGATTCCAGAAAATCTGTAAGCTATGGATAGAGTCCTGCCTTTCACTTGCCTTCCACAAGGACTATTTGATGATATGAACATCCCTTACTACAACACTATTTCTGTTTTCCCATTTGAGGATCACTGAATGAGAATCTTGAATAAGGCTCCTTAACTACTTGACATGTGACTCAAAGAATGCACCAAAAAAGCACCGTGGGTATGTTTTTCATACGTTTCTATTTATTTTAATAGGAAATTAGTTTTTGGTGTGCTTTTTAAACAGTGCACCAAAGATGCTGCAAGCAGGACATTTCAAAATGCACTGCCAACATAGGGCACTGCTATGAAGAGTTATATAGGATTTAAAGGGCAATCATTTTCATGTACCTTTGTGGCACTGTGAAAGAGGCCTAAAAGAATCTAGGCCAACATCCTGCAGTTCGTCTGTATTAACCTCCCTGGCGGTATGATTATGTCTGATTTTTGATGCTAAAAGCGGTACAATGTTTTGCATAGAAATGTTTAGAGTTTCATATTGTAGGTCTGCAATTCTTAGGAATAACTCACTTAAATCTGTCCAAACAAGAGTCTAGTAGACATACGGGGTATGCTAAAAAGTTTGAAACACGAAATCATAAATTATAATATAATAAACAACTATAAATAGTTATAACAAATAATAATATAATAATAATACCATTTATTCAATAATGTAGTCAAATCAAAAACACTGAAATTTGCTCAGTTACAGAATTGTCGCTGTCATTACTTTCAGTGTTTAATGATTAATTTCCACACAGATCACTATCACTCAATTCTGTGAGTGATTCTAATTTATTATTGCTGTTTTCTAGCTGGTCTAAAATGGCTTTTGACGTAAAGGGACACTTTTTGGTTGCTATGGACAATCTCAAGTTTCCAGGCAGAAAGAACAGTATATATAATATAAAACTGTATGCAGGGCCCTGGATAAACCACTAGGGAGGTGAAATTATTTGATACAGTAATGTATTCTGTAAGATTACAGTGTACTGTATGTTTTCTGTGTTTTTTACTTTTTGAATTTGGCGCCGGGCTCCATCCCTGTGCGTTGCGACTCTCGCAGGGAACGGAGCCCGGCACAGTGATAGATCGAGTGGAGGACACGGCTCGCACACACAGCGGGGAGACATCGCAGGATCCAGGGGACAAGGTAAGTAACTTTGCCTGGATCCTCCGATGCAATCCCGAGTGTGGCTCGGGGTTACCGCTTTTAGTAGTGAAAATTCACCCTGAGCCATACTCAGGAATACCGCTAGGGAGTTTAAATAGTGAGAGTATGTTGTTGCCCCTAGTGCCCCCTAAGTTTGACCTCTCTAACTAAGTCAAAATTCGCCTGCCCCTATATTCTGGCGTATGCACGGTGGGCTCCTCTGACATCCTCCTCCTCTTCATTTGTTGCAATGTATATCCAGATACCCTTTCTTTAGTGGGGTGCGTGGCCCTTTAAAACCACAGTTTTTCCTCCATATAAAGATTCATGCAAAAAAAGGGGGTCTTCATGGTGTAGTAATTTCAAAATAGGTATTTATTTAAAAATAGTAACTTACATTTAAGTTTAAAACCAACAGCTCCTGTGATGGGCAGCTGTATCCAAAGGTTCCCACCTCACTTCCTGTGTGCTGCAGTGTCACCTGACTCTACCCTACGTGTGTCATTGCAACAAACCAGGAGGAGGAGGACATCAGAGGAGGACGTCAGAGGAGCCCACCGTGCATACCCCAGCATATAGGGGAAGGCAAAATTTGACGTAGTTAGAAAGGTCAAACTTAGAGGGCACTAGGCGCAACAACATACTCTCATTATTTGATTCTCGTTGATGGAACACAATTAGGTTGTATGCAGCCACCCATCACATGATAAGCTATATATCAACACCTACAAGGTAGCGCGGGGTATCCTACACATTTTTAGTTCATCTATATTGGAATATGACCTTCACCTGCATGGCTCCTTCCCACAAAAAGGCAGAGAAGGTAAAGATAATATTAATAAGCTAAACAAATGACAGTGACAAACAAGTGACAAACCTACTGTCACAAGATCCACACCTCTGAAGTGTGTACAGTTCTGGCATATATTTTGCTCACTGTTTTGTTAAGGGAATATCTATACATATTTTTACATACTGACTACCACGATTGTAAACCCTAGTTATCTTTGGCAGAACCCATACAATATATTGTGACATCTTCTGTTTTACAGTCTCGAGTTTAAAATCATGAAATGGGAGTCATTTTTTTCATTTGGACAAGCAATTTTTAATACATCAGTTTGTGAACAGCTTTATGACACATGTTATCTATCATATTTCATGCCCTGGTGGAATTACTTAAGTAAGAAAGACAAACCATTTTTTAAGATTACCTTACCAAGCATGACAGATTAATCAGAGAGGCAAAGAATCATTACAAATAGTGCTCATTTCAAGGATACTCCTTAAAGTAGAGCATTGTGTAATAGAGGCTGGTTACTTCTGCTCCAGAAGTGTTTTACTGAAAGATGCCCGATGAATCTATCACTCAAACCAAACCAGGCTTCAACAGCGGTATAGCAATGTTGCACGCACAAAGTGCACTGAAAGAGACCCTGTCACCAACTTGCATGGAAAAGCAGAGAAATCAAAGTGTTGCTAAACCCACAACAATAAAATCAGTTTGTATATGCAGTAAAACATGCTTGTTATACACACTGTGGAATCTAAGGGGTTAATCCTCTGCATTGTGTAAAAAGGCTGTTTGATCTTGTCTTCTCTGATCCTCTCCTTCATCTATTGTCCCCAATTCACCCCTGATAAGACAGAGCCTTTGGTGTCACTCTGTACATGCTCAGTTTGGTGTGTATTGCTAGAAAGCTTTTTTCTGGGAGATTGCATGTGATCAGCACAGAGCCAAACAGCACAGTCCAGACAGAAGGTCAGGGGTCCTGCAGCCTCATAGGACAGTCAGAGTAGAATAAAAACTCCTCCTACAAGCTTTAACCAGACATCTATAGAAGTCACAAGACTGCATATACTGCTGATGACAAAAGGTATTTAGCCGTTTATATTTACTAAAATAATTGCATTCCCATGTTCTGTGTAACTGCTCTGACTTACAGAAAGATGAAATCTGCCTGGTTGTTCTACAATATGTAAATCATTACACATTGCACTACATTATTAAATAAGCCCAACAGCAGTTTACTTCTTTGTTACTGTGTGTTGTTATACCTAAATGACACAACATTGTTATGGCAAAAAAAAAGAACCAAATATTAAATATAACTGGTACCCAAAACATGCAATGACCTTAAGTTCTCACCCCCCCGGTGTGCTACTTTATATGAAATAATTTATGGGAAATTATATCTATGCATATGTAATGTACCTCTGTGGCTTTCAGACATCTTTCCATCTTCCCAATAATTTCAGATAAAGACACGCAAATTATCTGATCTTCCTCGCCACAAATCAACAAAGTATTTCTCTTTATCACAAAGTAATGATGGCGGAGGGAGACCAATCATATCTAATAGCATCAAAGCCAGAAAGAGCTGGATAACAAATGTTCCATTAGAGGAAACTAATGCACTCTTCTAAATGTAGGATGCATGTTCAGGGTCGGTCAGACAATTTAATATTAAAGATACAGGAAATGGAAGCCAAATCAGCAGGCATGGTCACAAAATGCAAATTGGAAGGAGATGCCAGAAGAAATTCCTGGAAAGAGCAAAAGCAATAGAGCAGCATACATTTCCTCTACTCATAATGACCCATGCAGATAAAGCCTAACAGAATGATAACCTGCGGTCAATTTAAATCAATAAAGACCGGCAATAGACAATAGTTACTAGAGCCAGACTACAAAATTACTGTAAGGAATAAGTTATCTCAAAGACAATATTCTATGTATGTCAAATATGATCATCACTACGCATAAATGGTTGGTTTGCTTTTAGTTTTTATCAAGTTTCTGCTGATGCTGTAAAATCATACAAAAATACAATTAGTGGTGTGACCTTTTTGTAAACATTGAAACTTGCCTAATAATAATAGATCATCAAAATGATTAAAACTATTCATACATTGTCCACAGCAGAGGTTCTCAAACTTCTATTTGTCAGGCACCCTTGGATGAAACAAGTTGATAGACAGTTGTTTAATAAGGAACAATTAACACTAGTTTACATATGCAGCAGTTGAGCTGCGGTTTTACCACCCCTATGATCAACCTACCCTTTACCAAGGGTAGGTAGTAAGGCAGTACCACCACCAAAGGTAGTAAGGCAGTACCACCACCAAATGTGACCCATTTAAGTGAAGCCTCTGTTGCAACCCCCCTGCAACCATGTACAATGCAGCAACGCAGTTGTGGCCTGGTGGAGCTCGAGTTATAGGGTTAAAACAGGCAGCGAGGGGTTGTCAGATCGCCTCCCAGCCTCCTATCAAATGCCCTCTGAAATATTGTTCCACCATGGATTGTTCTTCAAAGGGCAATGTAAATATGAACAAGCTTTAAAATGTTTTTTTTTTAAAGCCACCCTATTACTAGACTAAAAAACAGTTGCGCTACAAGAAACAAAAAAGAAAAAAAAAATGCTTTTAACCCTCTTCCATACCTACAGCTGCCACTGGTATCCAATACTTTTGGGTTTATCAGATACCACATCCCCTGCTGTGTTTTGTGGCTCCTTCTGCTGGCCGCTACAGGGCATATTATTGACATTGTTGCTCTGTCTCTGAGAAATGATGATTTGCAATGAATCTGCCGGACAGGAAGCAACACATTGCTCATCTGACCAGTAAGGGTGCAAGACATGGTAACAGGTGGGAATTTTATCTGCACTCCATTTTTATGCCCTGACCATATTAAATTGGTCCAGAAGCTAATGTCGAAATTGCATAGATTTATCCTTATGTTTACTGATACATAGAAAACATTAGACGTATGTTTAAAAGCATAATAAAGCAATATGAAAGAACCGAAACCAGCAGTAGTGTATACTTACCATAACTACAGTAATTAGCAGAAGCTGTCGAATTTAATATTAGATCTATATTCATTTAGATTCTGATATCCTGTGTGAAAACATATTGCTTTAGCTATGTTTTTTTGCATAGGCCCAAATCAAGAATTCATCTCTTTGCCAACCTATAGGAAAAAAGCTTCTCCATTAGGGTCTATGGAGAAAGAGCTGCATGCTTGCAGTACTGTACCCCTTGCTGGCTCAGGGGAGGATGGAAGCACCATCCAGCCCAGTGTAGGCATCTGCACTTGGGTCTCTAGTGGGGGCTATCATTTTTATGGGGAGTGCAAGCAAGGTGGGATATTTGGAATAAACTGTTTAAAGAATGTATCTGATGGGCACTCATAGGTGGCACTGATAGGTGGCACTGGAGGGCACGTATAGGCTGCACTGATGGGCACTGGTGGGCACTGATGGACGGCACTGATAGATGGTACTGTTAGGCAGCACTGATCAGAGTCGCTGGCAGGCATCACTGGTGGGCTCTAGTGGGCTTACCTGGTGGTCATGGGTGGGCATTCTTGGTGGTCATGGGTGGGCATCCTTGCTGGCCATGGATGGGCATCTCTGGTGGTCCTGGGTGGCCATCCTTGGGGGGCTGCACTGATTGTCAATCAATGCAGACCTCTCCTGTCAGGAGAGCAGCTGATCGGCTCTCCTCTACTTGCATCTGTCAGCGCAGCCTGTGATTGAACACAGCTGATCACATGATAAAGAGCCTCCGTCAGAGGCTCTTTACCTAGATTGGAGATGCGATGTGTCAGACTGACACACCACACCACGATCGCCACGCTGGACATATAATGTCCTGCTGGACATTATATGACGCCCAGTCAGGATAACTGAACCACTTCCCAGCCGTCATTCTGCTATAGGCCGGGCGGGAAGTGGTTAATAATAGTAAGTCAGTGATAATTTGTCCAGCTGATTGTTTCCTAAGCTTAAATTGAAACTAAATCCTCCTATCCTTTACAGCCAAGGAAGCTGCCATTGTAGCCACTATTTGATCTTCAGTTGCCATGGTGCTGCACATATGATTGGTTATGACACCAGCTATTTGATGGTTATACAGTTTGGTTGAAAGCTAACATAAGCGCACCAGCAATTGTGACAATTATCACCAGAGGCGTGCCTTAAATGTATCTGTTTTGGGAAACAGTTAAATTGGTGGTTTTTGTTCCGCTTTAAGATGAACCCCAGGCACAACGTTTTTATAATCTTTTGATTTAATATTCCTTATTTATCCATGCAGTGTGGCCTTATTAGTTTGCTTTTCTCTTATAAGCATTTAAAACCACTTTTATCGGTAATCCTACCATTGGCAAGATGTTCCCAACAACAATATCAGTTTGGTATGGATTTAACCATTTAAAACTGCTTAAGGCTGAACTCAACTCAAGCACAAGATTTTTATTTAAATTGTTTATTTATGTAAAGAAAGAAAGAACCTGGCCCACACGGACCAACAAGTTACAGAGTTTCACATGTAAAATATAAAATATAACATCACAAAGAGTAAAGGGAGACATACCATGTGTTACAATCTCATAGCTCCATCAACCTTATCATTGAGAAAACAGTGTATGATATGGCAATAACCCTTAATATTTTGGGTATAAACTCTTTGTGATTCAGGTGACGTTGTGTAGTGATATATTCCAATGGGTCGGTCCTCTCCCCCTTTTTTTTCATTAAATATAGAAAGGAAAGCACTAGAAAGTAGCAGAAAGGAAGGGGGGGGGGAGAAAAGGAAGACAGGGTACAAGGAAGGGGGGGGGGTGCAACTCACGAACATGGAGTGTCAGTTAGTCTGTAGTCTCAGGGTTCCATGCAGCCGAGTATATAAACATAGTCCACAGCTGCCAGGTTTTGGAGAATGTTTCTTCTCTATGTTGTGCCGTGAGGACGAGGTCCTCCATTTTCCTTATTTCTTCCACTTTCCCGAGACACGTATCAATGGTCGGCAGGAGGGCAGATTTCCAACAAAGTGGTATGCATGCTCTGGCGTATTAGGTGGCGTAGGTGGCGTATTACTGACTTCTTGTAGATGTTATCAGGAATGTCTGAAGCGTGTAATAAAAAGAATGCTGGGTCATCTGTAATTGTCCTGTCAGTGAATTGTTGTATAGTCTCATGCACGACCTTCCAAAAAAGTGCTAGTTTGGGACATGACCAAAAGACGTGTAACAGAGTTCCCTTGTCCGTCTGACACCGCCAGCACGTATCTGAGGTTGTGGGGAAAATTTTATGTAGTAGTGTTGGTGTTCTGTACCACCTAGAGAGTATTTTGTAATTTGTTTCTTGGATTTTGGCGCAAATGGAAGATTTGTGCGTGAATTTAAGTATGCGTTGTCTCTTTGTGTCGTTAAACCGGCAGTCTAACTCTGCTTCCCATTTGAGCAGTCCCAGAGGTACAAAGTCCGCGGGGGGTGTATTGAGAAGGTTGTAGGTCAGTGAAAGTGTGTGAGGCAAAACACCTGTGGCAGTACAGAGTTCCTCTAGGGTCGTGAGCATTTGATTGCTCTCTGTGGGGAGTGGAATGGAGTCAAGAAAGTGTCTCAATTGAAGTGTTCTCAGGAAGTCTAGATGGAAGATGCCTGTGGGATCTGAAAGTTCTTTGTTTGTTTTCCAGCGTCCTCCCGAGCTAAAATGGGAGGCCTGGTGTATGCCTGCTTCCCCCAGTTTCCGGAAGATTCCGTCATGTATACCCGGTGTGAACAGAGGATTTCCTATTATGGGGTATAGGGGTGAGTTCTGGGAAGAAAGGGATGATGTGGAGATGAGTCGAGCACATATTCGTGACGTGTTACCTATCAATGGGTGGCGTTTAAGCTCTGATGGTAGACCCTGATAACACCATGGGGTGCCACCCAACTGGAATATACTGTAAGATTGCTCGAATTGGGACCACAGCTTGGTCTCCTGGTGGCGGCGCCAGTCTAGGAGCCTACCCAAGTGCACGGCCTGGTAATAGGCATGTATGTTTGGTAATGCTAGACCTCCTGAGATCTTTGGGAGCACTAGTAGTTTATTGGGGAGCCTGGGATTTTTCTTGGCCCATATAAATTCAGTGAATGCTGACTGTACTCATTTAAAAAAGACAGAAAGTATATGTATAGGTAAGGCTTGCATTAAGTATAAGAGTTTCGGTAGGATAGACATTTTCAGGATATTGCAATGGCCTAGCCAGCAGTGTACCCCGGATTGCCATTTAAGCACAAGATTTTTAAAATCTTTTAAATGATATATTCTTCTTAGGCATATAAAATCATTGTACGCTCCCCTCAGCCTGTGATTAAACTATAGTGTCATCATAATCTGGGTTTTATGAATTAGGCAGCCCATGAGTACTTTTTTTTTGTTCAACGAGTGGGTTGAATGAAAAAAAAAAAGACTATTTGCACCACACTCCATGTGGATGAGGGAATCCTCCCTGCTCAGCTATTGTATTGTGACAGCAGGAAGGCTTACTTACCTGCTATCAGAATACACTGATCCGTGTTGCAAGCTATAGCTGGCGGGGCTGATTGAGCAGGTAAAATCCGAAGGGTGGTTGTACAGAAGATCGACTTCTGTACAAACCAGTCTGTCAAACATGGATCAAAATGTGGCCAGTCCCTGCTAAACCAGCTGAGTTTTGACCCACATATGGTGACTTTAGAAAGAGCATAAAAGGGGGCAAAGATCGTGGTGCAGGGGTTGGTTGCAAGGTGGGAAGTACAGAGACTGTTGTACTTCCATGGGGAACTTACAAGTGATTTCATATGCTTATCTGAGATAATAAAATTGATAAGGCCATGCTGCATGGGTAAGTGAAGTGAATATCAAAAGGGAATTTCAAAAGATATTAAACATTTTTTGCCTGGAGTTCAAATTTACACTGTTTTAAGCAGTTGGGCCCAATCCAAATTGACGCTGGTGCCATCTTGCTCGTGTGATCACCAAATGGAAGTTGCCCAAAAAGCTGCACAATGTTAATGCTGGTTATGGAGAAGCAATGGGGCGACATGGTGGCAAGCAAGGGAGTTATGCCATTGGATGAGATGGTTGGACCATTACTGGCCATCCGGTCACTACATAATGAGTTCATTTGGCTTATCAGTAAAGCTCAAAATTTGGCCTGAGAAGTGACTAAAGTGATATTTGTAACAAACATGTTGATAATGTAAATAATACACTTTTGTACAATTGCAAAAAATGCCCAAAACTATTTACAGTACATTAGCAGCCACCTAATTAAACCCTATTTTACTAGAATTAAGTAACTGATTGGATTGCTTTACATAGAAGGTATGTCAGATGAAGATATTCAGCCAATAATTGCCAAATGAACATGAGATTGGAGAGTAAACGTTATATGGAACTGCTCTTTGGTAAAATATGTTTACGTCAGTATTTCAGGAAAATCCATTTTAGAAAAAAATGTAATTGGACCTAAATATCAGGGCTAATTTGAGCAGAATCAAATAAGTGACATGGCATTCAGAGATTTATTTAGATGGTTCACAAATTGAATCTCTGCTAATGCACATATTTATTACAGATGTATTGCTGGCTGACCTACCCGTGGTAGGTTACTGCATTGTAAATTATAATAAGCACCGTAAACACTTTCACCCAACACCTAAATTAAGCATGTTATACAAGTAATGAAGTAATATCAGCAATTACACAATCATCACCGCTAATCATGCCACAGTATCCACAAAACAGAATTGGCTGTAAATCACTTATTCTAAAAAAGAAAAGTTGCTTAACAAAACAGGGGGTTCAAATAGGAAGGTTATTTTATATTTACATATAAAGAATCAACTATGCATTACCTTCTGATGAAACGTTTTCTGCAACAGCTCCCTATTGGTACAACAGCACATATACAATAAACAATACAGTTATGCCACGTACACACGAGCGGACTTTTCAGCATCAAAGGTCCGACGGTCTTTCCAACGGACTTTCGACGAAGTTACGACGGACTTTCGAACAACCGGACTTGCCCACACACAAATGGACTAAAGTCGTTCGAAAGTCCGTTAGTTTGAACATGATGACGTACGAAGGGACTAGAATAAGGAAGTTCATAGCCAGTAGCCAATCGCTGCCCTTGCGTCCTTTTTTGTCCGTCGGACTAGCATACAGACGAGCGGATTTTTTGACCAGACTCGAGTTCGTCGGAAAGATTTGAAACATGTTCCGAATCTAAAGACCGTCTGATTTTTGACAAAAGTTTGCTGAAGGTCCAATGAAGCCCACTTACGGTCAGATTGTCCGACGGATTTGTTCCGTCGGACCAGTACGGTCGAAAGGTCCGGTCGTGTGTACACGGCATTACTGTTCTTGACGCCAGAGGCAGAAGCAGGTTGTGATCACTGTGATTGATTGTCACTGTGTTGAGGGGGCTGAGTATGCATGCTCCCAGCACAGAACAGCTACAATCGCTATGTGCATATATGTAGCAGTACTGTGTTAAAGCTGTGATGCCAGAAATTTGCGTATGGCTGGTGGCAAGTGGATAAGATAATGAAATAATAAATATAATGTATCTTTTGAAGGGCCGTGGAGAGACAATGGGGTTCATTTACTAAAACTGGTGCAGCTGTGCATTGTAGCCAATCAGCTTCTAACTTTAACTTGTTCAATTAAGCTTTGGCAATAAAACCTGGAAGCTGATTGGTTTCTATGCAGAGCTGCATCAGAGTTTGCACTCTCTAGTTTCTAGTAAATCACCGCCAGTACTTTCTTTTGGTGCTATGCAAAAGTTATCTTATTTTCTATGCAATCTTAAAACAATACAGATCAAAAGCAAAGCTCATAGTGCAGTAAACTAATCAAACCAATTTATAAAAGTTAGAAATTGCCGCAGTCTTATCAGTATATCAATTTGGTAATGGTGGATACTCAACTTCCAGTTCCAATCCACCATATTTTTTTGTTTTTGGTCTTTCATGTGATATTCCATGGAGCAATTTAAAGCGCTGATAGTGGTTTGGAGAGTGGATTTGAAAGAAGAAATTAGGTATCTGGGAGCAATGTCCCACTATTCCATGCCTGATATAACCTGTTGATTTTCAAGGGGCCGAGTATCTGGTGAGAGTTCATTCACATATGGGGTATTGCACAGTGGTGAAGTGGATTGATGGAAAGAGTTATTTGCACTTTTGTTCATATCAGTAGTGATCAGCTGTTGCACATAATTTTATGTAAGTATATTTTTATTTTTTATTCTTATTGCAATAATTGCTACACTATGGACATGGCCTCCTGTTTTTTTCATTATACTCCCTGGAGTGAACCGACAACTGGGTGGATGTTTAAAAGGTCAATCTGAAAGAAAGGGAGTGACATCTTCTGGCTAAACTTTTACTTGGATCATGAGTATATGACCCACTGATTTCTCAGGGCCTTTTTATCTGGTCAATTTTTATGTAATGTACTGCATGGAGATGATATACAATGGTGGGAAGAAATAGCTGCATGGAATTATGAACGTTTTGTTTATGAGCATTAACTTGTGGAAATAAGGACTATATAACATAATTGTGTTTTTATTTTTGAGTGGGACAATAGAGCGCTGATATTTTTTAAATCATATTGTCTACCTGCCCAGGGGGACAGGGCCATTCTAGCTGAAGGGGGTTGTTGTATACATGATTTATATTGAGAGGGTATTGGGATTCACCTGAGCACTGGATGTTAGATTTTTACAGTTTCAGAAGTATGGCTGGTGTGAGTTTGAGCACACTGGAGGGGTCTTTCCTTTTACTCCTTCTTACTCAGAAGTAGATATTAAGGATTGCTAAGAAACCTATCCAGTTGCACACCTTCTAATTATACCAGTTCCTTATCCAATGGTCTCAGTACTTTTGGAGTTACTAACACAGAACAAATATGCAGATTATGAGTGATGTGGCCCTTTCTGAGCCTGGGAGAAGTATGCTTTCTTTCTATAATATATACCCCACTATTCCTGCCAACACCTTTTTCTTAAACAGATTGTGCCTGTGTCACAAAACTACTTAATGCATATGCCCAGTCAAACGCCTGTCAAACAGCAATCTGTTGTCCATAGACATGAGATGACAGTCAGCTGAAACAGCTGTTATGGGCTGGATGGAATATCTTATGTAAGTGAGAAAAAAAGATTCTATCATCTGTTGTGGGATTCTAAATGATTGAACAAGCCTGAAAATGTGTCCCAATCATTATTGTTCTCACTCTGATAAGTCAGCATCAACAACCTTTTTGTCTCAGCTGTCCCTTTCTATTCATAACTTGTCAGCTTGATAGAGATATTCATGGAGCTATATGTGATATCTGAGCTCTTGCTAACTTTACCAGCTTCAGACTCTTCACTTATTGTGCCAACAGACCTACATGAATGGCAGTAAAATAGTTAGGTAGCCAACTGGAGTTTGGATTTGTTACATTTTTTTTGTTGATAGCCCTAGCTTCTTCCACAGTATCCTGATGGCTCCCTTTGTCCTTTGTGTCTGCAGTGCAGAAGCACAGGTTGCGTTTGTAGTAAATTCACCATTGGTTTTGGGTTTCTTTTCTATAGTAATAAACAGTAATACTGCAGAAACAATTTTTATGCAAAGTGTCTAAATAAATCATATTTGCAGAGAACAGCCAATCAGCAATATAGAAGCTGCATGGGGGTAGCATGGAGCAAACTGCTCTGTGCCTGGTCAGTAGAGAACTATTCGGTGGAAATGATTTATTAAGTAGCAGAGCATGTTCAATTTCAAAGCAAAATTTCACCATACCAAATAAGTTGGTACAAAGTAAAAATTCAAATACAAGCAGAAAATACCCAAGCTCAACTGCACAATTGAGAACTACTTGCTGAGATTCGGTGCTCAGGCTGGGGGGATCCCCACTCCCCTATATGAACTTTCAAAGCAGAAATTCAGCCGGCAACATGATAACTACTTAGTATTATCCTTTATTTGGCTACATCATATACACAGGATCAATACTGACATGTTTCCACCATTACAGGATAATACTAAGGAGTTATTGAGTTGTTGGCTGAATTTCTGCTTTATAAGTAAAAATGTACTTTGCAAAAAAATAACAATATTCATCTTGTACAATGAAAATATATATATATAAAAAATGAAGATATTGGCTTGCACATGATTTGATGTTTGAATGCAGAACAACATCACCTCATTCACAAAGTTAAGTGGAAATTTACTAACATGTTCTACTACTTTAGTAAATCAGGGTCAGTGTATCCAGGCTGTTATGCTGCATTCAATATTTTGATTGTTTGATAAAAACCAGATCTACTGGAATTTTAAGCTTCTGGTTTTGAACATAATTCAACTACTGAAGCTCTAGATATCACAAAGTTGACCACAATTGAAAAAAAAAGTTCTACGTAGTGAATTATCCACTTTTTGTATTACCTCTTCTTGCAGGGGTATATGCCCCAAATGACGAGTACACAATTGTACTGTCAAGGTTTAATTGTTAACGCCTATGTATTTTCTTGAAAACTTGAATAAAGTTCTTGGAAAAATAAAAGTTGTGTGAACTAAGAGGTACACAAGACGGAAGAATAACTAGACATGGTAACATTTAAAGGTTGCCAAGCTGGGTCTTGGGAAATAGAATCGCATTAGTACATATCAAACTCCAAGCATATTTAAAGCCAGAGAACAATGTAGACTGTGCAATGGGTTAAACTGTAATACCTGATGCACTTACAGGAAAATGTCTCTTCTCTAGCTCATTAAATAGCATGAAATTTTCTTGGACTACAGACAAATGATCAGCCATGCCATTATGGAATATATTACATGATTTAGCAGCTGAAAAAAAAACAAAGCTAATGAGGGTAGTTAATTAAAAGAAATTAGCAGCAAACACTCAACAGAAATTACACATTATGCACATTCTAGGCGTACAAGGTTTATTCACGTTCTCTTTTCCCAAATTGCTCTTTTCGTATTTTAGCAAACAGAATTTTTCATGCCAAGTTCTCTTTATATGCAGCATGCTCTTGGTTTGATTAAGCTTGGTTGTAAAACTATTTTTCAAGGCCTCACAAAGGTAGTTCAATTGCAAGATCTTCACAATGACAATTGGACAGAAAGATTGCCTTTCAATATCCACAATAGGTTCAGTGTGAATACTCCTTTATTCACTTCGTAAATGGTTTGCATAAGAAAATGACATTCACACATCCTTCTTCCAAATGCTTATTATTAACCAAAAGTCAAGCACTGGTTCCTACACAGCAACTACAGTTGTAGCACAAAGAAAATTAATATCTAAAGAAGCAATAAAGTAACAAATATATTTAACTGACTAGTAATTTGTTGCTCCGGTGAATATAAATACAGATATAAATAACATTATCAAAAGCAATATTTATATTGGAAAACCATCTTATAACCAAATGTTGCATTCTATAATCCATATTAGACATATGAGAAGTGATGAAGAAAATAACAGTTTGTAGTGGAGCACTGACATGGTGAAAAAGTCTCTGTTTTGTATATAATGGGGTATATTTATCATAGCAGGGAAATATTCTCCCATCGACTACAATCCACTTAAACAGGAAAATACTCCGTACTTTTGAGAAAATAGTCACTTTCGCATAACACAAATAAAGCAGAATAGCCTATACATTTCCAGAAAATAAGCAAACCTATGGGAAGGCAAAATCTGTGAAAATATAGTTGACGGCTGATTCCTGCTTTGATAAACATACCCCGATGCCTTTATTTCTAAGGTCAGACAAATGGTGACCGTAAACCGATTTTTGCAACGACTTGGAAATGTGCTCTTCTACATAATGATCAGTGAGCATCTGAAGCTGCCGTGTCCTTATCTGGCTATTATCACAGCATTTCACTTTACAAATGAATAGTTAAAGTGGTATTAAAGTCAATATAAATAATTACATGTATGATACAGTCTGTCACTACCATTACCAACGCAGTCTTTGTTTTTCAGAATCCCCTGGTAACTTAGTTTTTTTTACCTGTTGATCTTGCTGTTATTTTTCAACTTTATTAATAAATCAAGCTGTGCAGCAAAAGTGGACATTAGAGGGTTCTGATAAACCACTTACCAGTGACAGGGGTGCTTACAATGCTCAGCTTTTATTCATATATTTAAACAGAAAAAAATAACTTTTGTAACTGCTTAAAAATGTTAGCTGTAGTTAGGATTTAGGTTGTTATTCATTTATGCAAAGTCCATCTAAATCTATTAGTCCACCTAACACTATCATCTCTAGGCAGTGCTGCTGTCCACAATGTTCCTCTATATATAGAGGAACCACCATAAGAAAGGAAGCTTGGTATTGGCCTGATTGATAAGTGATACAAAGGGTCGATTACCATACAGGTAATTAAAGGTTCAGTATGTTAACTGCTTACAAAGACTCAACTTTTTTCATTTATCCCTTTTCAGTATAAAAGTTTAAAGCGTAAATCCACTTTTGTTGAGGAAAAAAACCTTTCCCTCTTTGTGATCTATTTATATTACAAGGATTGTAACATACTTTGTTGCAGATTCCTAGCTTTTGTTATTCTGAAGAAATCACTGCGTGTTTCTCTGAGCTCATGTGCGGTAGGTCTATGGGTATGGTATCATAATTATTAATCAGCTGCATGGCACTAATAAGGAACATTGCAGGGCCTGCATCCCTTTAGACATTATTTCCTATTTGAAGTATCTCACCAAAAATTTTTTTTTTTGTTGCAGGGGATGCCTGAAATTAGATTTGTATCTTAGTGCAGACTTCTGGGGAAATCAGTGAGCCAATCACACAAGCAGCAAATGATGTTTCTGGGGGGTGTTCCGTACACATTCTGTGTATGGAACACCTCCAAGTAGCCACATTGCATTGCATTTTCAGAAAATTACAGCAGCTGCAGATTGAAAAGGAAAGGTAATTTTTAATAACATTCAATAACTATATGACTTGTGTTGCAATTGTGCATGCTATATAATTTATTCGTTATTTGCTATTTTTTTTCTCCACGAAATTGGAATTACCCTTTTAGACTGCTTTCACACCGAGCCACGGGGGGCGTTGGTGGTAAAGCAGTGCTTTACCGTCGTTTTAGCTGCGCTATTTGGCCGCTAGTGGGGCGGTTTTAACCCCCCGCTAGCGGACGAAAAGGGGTTAAATCCGCCTGCAAAACGCCACTGGAGCGGCGTTTTGCCGGTGGTATCGCAGGGCTGCCCCATTGATTTCAATGTGGAGCAGCGGTGGAGGAGCAGTGAGTTCACAGCTCCTTCACCGCTCCAAAGAAGCTGCTGGCAGGACTTTTTGTGACGCCCTGCCAGCGCACCGCTTCAGTGTGAAAGCCCTCGGGCTTTCACACTGGAGTGAATGGAGCCGCTTTTTTCAGGCGCTATACAGGCACTATTTTTAGCGCTGTAGCGCCTGAAAAACGCTGGCAGTGTGAAAGGGGTCTAACTGGTGCTAGGAGAAATTACATGTTACTAATCAACACAAACCCCATATTATATGGAGCCATGCATAGCTTTTAAGGCACGTCTCAAATTGCTACTACCAAGCTGCTGCACAAATGAAGTATACAGGACTTTAAGCAGAATATTTAGTCTTCATAGAAAAGTCTGAATTAGAATTTAAAGAGTGACTAATTCCAAAGAATCTGATTACATTGATTAGCTTTTTAAATAACAGTAATGGAAGTTGGAGCTGCTTTTTCATATAGGAATGAAAGTGACCATTTTAAGGTAGAAAGCCTGAAGCTAACTGTACTTTCCCTGCTGTTTAGATGAATATGCTTTATTCTCAGACTTTACTAAATGCATGAGTTGGAATATTGGGTATTAGAGAAGCATATAAAGCCACCTACTGTTCATGTGATTAGTAAGAAAAGCTTGTATGATAAAGGTAACATTTCTTTCTGCTAACTCCATTTTTATAACATTTCCTCCTTATGGTATTCATGTTATTTGCAATGGAGTAGATATTATGAATTAAAAAGTTAACCAGGATAGACTGTATTATTTAGAAAATGATTTAATGACGTACAAGTAATTTCTGCAAAAAGTCTGTGCACTTGCATTCATTTGCCTGTCAGCTTGTTTTCTGCATCTGTTGGTTGTTCACAGAATAATTGTTCAACTATTGTGTAGTCACACATCAGGCAACAAATTGGAGGTTGGACATTTGCGGAATGATCTGCTCCATTCTCACACATCGTGGTCTCTTCTTCTTTGACCCTTTCTTTTGCTCTGCTTTTTCCCAGTATACCGGCTTGCTTAGAGTTTATGCATTACTGATTGACCATTCATGTCTTTAAAGGGATACCACACTCCTGAGTATGGTTGTCTATTATATAGTTTCCCCTAGGGTTATCTAATGCTTTGTAAATAACCAAGTTTATTATTTGGTTAGTCCTAACTTTAAATTAACTCAACCTGCCCAAAGATTTCCTTCAGCCCTGACTTTGTCTCCACTTCCTGTTTTGGCTTTGATACATAGCCTCAGCAATGCTTTTTATATGACTCCCTGGCCTGACCTTGAATACTTCCTCACTCATTTCCAGGCACTGCATTGATGTTGCAGGCTTGATCCCAGCTGTCCCTCAGCTGATTCCACCATGGCATTGCTTGTCTTTTCTAGTACTGACTTTGGATCTTTTTATCTATCTTGCCTAGGTCCTATTTTGTGCTTATACATTGCCTTTATAATTGATAATGTGGTGCAATTTGAGGGTACCTGAGCAGAGCCATGCACATAGGGCAACCTTGAAAAGTGGCTGCGAAATATCAAGAGTGTTGCACCAGTGGGCATTGTCTGTAAAGAAGTAGCAAACTCTTGTTATGGTATGCTGACAAATTACTATGAAAACTGGATTTAATATAATAGCTCAAAAATGATGGGGGGAGTTCAATACAGCTGCTGCGCCACTTTTCTTGCATTAATCCCTCTTGCTAATGAATTGCGCCAAATTCATTAAGCATTTGCAAAACTTTTGGCTCTGACTCATGTGCCCAATTCAGGTAGTTCAAAAAAGCACCAATTTTACATTGTGGCAAAATGAATGCAACAAATTCAAAATAAATACCTTATCTTATGAAAGCGGAACTAATTAAGACCAACTCTCTTTTGATGTACAGAGATAGAAACTGGTACAGACAGATTTTGTAAAAATGTCTCCGCTGCATTCTTAATGTGGTGAAGCATGTTCCAAATTCAAATACAAGTTCTAGACAGGTACAAGAATTTTAGCGTATGCTGCACAAAAACTATCTGCATCAGTCTTTATGAATGCCAGGGTATACTTGTATTGATCTAGCTCTAAAAATATAGAAAGTTAGAATTTACTTGTTTAATTACATAACTAATGCAGCTTGATACACATTCTCCATCAACCACTATGTTTGTTACAAATGTAGAAAAGGGTTTAAAGTTGTAATAAAGTCTGTATTTTGATTTTTACCTATAGGTAAGCTTATAATAAAGCTTATCTATAGGTAAAATTAATATCTCCTAAACGTGCACCATCTAGGAGATATTCTAGGGAGCAGCAGCCGGTGACGTCACCGGCGCATGAACTGTGGAACGGCGTACCCGTGCCGTTCCTTTAGAGCTCTGTGTAGTGGTCATGACTCATCGTGGCCCGCCCATTCAAACAGCCACAGCCCACAAACTCAGGGAAGACTGGGTGAAGATGGGAGCCCTGTCAGCTGCGACAGCATGCTGCTGGAAGGCATTGTTTCATTGTAAGTCTTTCATAATGTGCTAGTATGCAATGCATACTAGCACACTATGCCATTACCTTGCAGGGTTTTTTTTTTTTTTTTTCTTAGGAACCTTTACTTCCACTTTAAGAAGAACAAGGGAATGGCTTTTTTTATTCTGTTCAGCACGCCCCTTTGCTTCCAGGGGGTAATTCGTACAGTGCTGATTGTGTGCAGGCAGGGTCAGATCTCCATTTCTGGAGCATTTTGACAGCCAATGCAACATCCTTCTACTAGGATCACATGATCGTCCTTCTACTAGGATTCACACAAAACATGCTCCTGTTTTACTGGCTCTAAACTTGGTTAGAGTATTGTGACGATGTGTAATATTATAAATGTAATGAAACACAAAAATAATATTAATTTAGATAAGTGTGTTTACTTCTGATTGTAGGAACGATAAGAGAATGATAACTGTACATGGAAAAGCAACCTTTTTTGCTGTGTCCCACCTTTCATGTGCTTTACTGTTGCTGTAATTGCTTAAAATGTCTTAGCTGGAGTTCAGCTTCAATTTGTTAATCAAGTCCATCTCACTCCTAGTGCATCTAACACTACCCTTTCCCCAGACTGGCAATGTTGCTGCCCAATAGGGTCTCTCTTGCTCCTCCATATAATGGAGACACCCTATGACAGGAAATGTGTTACTGGCAGGAGCATCAGGTGAAAATAAGGGAAAAAAAACTAAAAACAAAACAAAAACAAAAACAAAAAAAAAAAACGAATGCAGCTATCACATTTAAGGATTGATAAATTGCAGTATTACATGTTTGGGGTTTAATGCTACGTTAACTGTTAGTTAACTGTTAGTTGATGTCATAGCCATGTCCCAAAAATAAAGAAAAAGGAATCTGAGTTTTCTCTAGAACAATGATGTACAAGGGGGTTCTAATTATTGTGATGTGTGTTCATGAAAACAAGACATAATGATAGCTATGCTGTAGCTAAAGGGGATGAATAAATGGGCAGGAAGCACTTTCAGTTGGCAACCTCTACCCAACATTAGTAACCATACCAATGATGTAAAGATTACAAATAAATCTGGTATTGCTTATGCTACCGTCACTAAACTCTGATAAAAAACGGGGGCATTTTTGCTTATATAGCACCCTCTAGCGTGGCTAGAGTGCTAGTGATAGGATTTTTCTTAGTGTAGGTAAATTCAGGCTTGGCTGCCAGCCAAGCCTGTGTGTTTTTCTGGGTCAGGGTTTTAAATGACCCAGGGAGGGCAGCAGCATCTCTGGGGACTCCTCCCTGCTTGCTGGAAACTTGGAGAAGATTCCAGAAGCAGTTGGGAGGGGTCTAGAAGGAGCTGGCTGGCATATTCCAAGGGCACTGACCAATCCCCAACAGATGGGTTGACAGGGGGCAGGCCCCCTCAAATACTCAGGTTCAGACCAGCTTGGGCAGTAGAATTTGTGTAGAAGATGGAGATGGAGTGTTAGGCTGTCAGAGGCCTTTGAGAGTAGCTTCCCAGTCTGGGGGGTGAACTCAGGCCTGGGCTTGGGTGCGGAAGGGATCCCTTCTCATGACACACGGAGGGAACCTGAGCAGGAAGCATGGGATCAAGGAGAGAACAGCAGGAGGACACTGTCGGGCAAATATCCAGGGAGGAAGACAGCCAAGGGGACTGGTGAGTGTTACAGTCAGAGGACTGAGAGGCATGCCTGAAGGGACTGAGTGCAAGCAGTCTGGGATGGATACAGAGTCAGTCTGGGAGGACTGTGGAGAAGTAGCCAAGAGGGCTAGTGAAAGGGGCAGCTGCAGCCAGGCAGGCTGGCAGTGCCTGAAGAGATGGTACTGGGTGCAGAAGATGAGAAGTGTATATACTGGATGTATATAGTTAAGTCCCTGAAGAGTTCTTTGCTGATCAAATGGGCATCCCCTTCCCCATCCAAGTTTAATCCCCCTAAAAAAAAAAAACAAAAAAAAAAAACAAATCTGCAAGGACTGTTTCTGGTCTCCAGAGTGAGTGGAAAATTCATGTGCCTGGCTGTGCAGGGTGGGAGATACCCATATTCACCTGCGGCTCCTGCTGGGGTAGCGCTACACTTAAACCAATGCCCTCACTATTCTGTGCATGTTAGGGAATATCCCATTCCTAGCTGGGAGGCAGAGGCGCAGTATACTGCATTATCACCACTCATCTCCGCTGTTATGAGATGAACAGAGATACAAAGAAAAGCATATCACACTACAGAGATCTGAGCAACTTATGCTAATTTTATTCAAACATCCATGGTTACGGGAAAGCTGACAAACAATCGAACATGTATCACATTATAAAGCTCTCAGTCACAGAGTGCAGCGGAGGGAAGTAGGGATGACTGACAGTAACTTTCCAACCTGCTAGATTCCTCGCAACAACGATCATTAATTTATCAAAGAGCAGATCATTGCTATTTGCACTGTTATTAAATAGGCTACTTATAGACGTACCACTTCAGAAGTAAAATGTCCCTAGAAATGATGGATATTATTATGGAATTTATGATAATTCTTAAAACAAAGCAACAATCATGAAAGAAATTAACAATATTTTTCATCAAGTCTTCCCAGGTCCTACTTCCATTTTCCTTGTCTGTACAATTTACATAGCAATCTTCATGCAGCAGAGCATTACTATCACCACTCAGCAGCCCCTTGCAAAGCCTGCTCCAAAGCATTAGAAATGCATGGATAGGAACTTCAATTTATTACTCAGTAATGTAAAAGTGCCCTTCAGTCTGGAAAGTTTAGTGAGCTATAGGAAAATAATGAAGATTCACCAATTTGTAGAAGCCATCTGTTTTTCCAGTTTTCGTCTACTTCAAAATATTCATGTACATAAACTATGGGAGGTTCATGGGCAGTGTGCGTCTATGAACCATTATTAAAATGATCTGTATGACTGACAAATGCAGCCAGCTTTTCATGTATGCTACAAAAAGATGTGTGCCCTATGTATTTAAAGAATGTAACACTGAGGTATTCTAGCGAAAAACACTTGTGATCTCACTCATCTTTCAATGCAATGTATATTGGCTCTGCACATATGTTCTATATTTAATTCTTATGGTCATAAACATTTTGAAAAGTCAAGTACATAATAAACATTGCATAGCAGGCAGTCAGGAGGAGTTTTCTGCTGCTTTTCCCATTTCCTAGGTTTTCCCTACCTGGAAAATGCCTGTTTTTTATGGAGCGCAGTACTTGAAGCTGATATATACACACACACAAGATTGAATCAGAGCAGTGAACAATGCCTCATGAGAAAGCTTTAATTGAGGTTTCAATGAGAGACAGTTTGTTGGAACAAATACTTGGGCTGAGCCCTCTTTAGTTGACCCATAGTGCTTTGGAAATCCTCTGTCATATTACCTGTTTGTAAAGCAAAGATTAAAGAGATTAATATATGGTAATATGTGTTAATATATGGTAATATATATGTAGCACATACATATTGATATAGATATAGCTATACATTCTATCTATCTATCTATCTATCTATCTATCTATCTATCTATCTATCTATAGATCTATACATCTATCTATATATATATAGATATAGATATCTATATATATAGATATACATATATCTATATATATTGCTGTGCAGAAGTTTTAGGCAGGTGAAGAAATGCTGCAAATTAAAAATGCTTTCAAAAGGAATTGTTCATTGTTTATTTCTATCAATTTGCAAAATGTAAAATGTGCGAACAGAAGAAAAATCCAAATCAAATCCATATTTAGTATGACTATGCTTTGGCTTCAAACCAGTCTCACTTCTTCTGGGTATACTTGCACACAGTTTTTGAAGGAACTCGACAGGTAGGTTGTTCCAAACATCTCGGAGAACTAACCACAGATCTTCTGTGGATGTAGGCTGCATCAAAGCCTTCTATCTCTTTGTGTAATCCCAGACAGACTCCATGATGTTGAGATCAGGGCTCTGTGGGAGCAAAGCCATCACTCCCAGGACTCCTTGTTCTTCTTTACACTAAAGATAGGTCCTAAAGGCATTGGTTGTATGTTTGGGGTCGTTGTCCCGCTGCAATGTAAATTTGGAACCAATCACACACCTCGCTGATGGTATGGCATAATGGATAAGTATTTGCCTTTATTTCTCAGCATTGAGGACACCATTGATCAGGCAATGTTGTGGACTGTAGACGCAGTAGTGGGCCAAGGAAGCGTAGCCTTCCTGGCGGTATGATTATGTCAGATTTTTAAATCTCAATGCGGTCCATTGTTTTGCATAGAAATTTGGCGTTTTATATTGTAGGCCTGTAATTCTTAGGAATAACACACTTAAATCTGTCCAAACAAGAGTCTAGTAGACATCCCAGGTATGATAAAGTTTGAAACACGAAATCATAAATTATAATATAATAAATAACTATAAATAATTATGAAAAAATATTAATATAATAATAATTAAATGAATTTCCCCATGATTCACTATCGCTCAATTCTGCAAGTGTTCTAATTTACTATCGCTGTTTTCTAGCTGGTCTAAAACCACGTTTGATGAGGGACACTTTTTGGTTGCCGTGGACAATCTCAAGTTTCCAGGCAGAAAGAAAAGTGTATATAATATAAAAGTGCATGCAGGACACTGGACAAAGCACTATGGACAAAAGGGAGGAAATGATTTGATACTGTAATGTAATCTGTAAGATTACAGTGTTTTGTATGTGTTATGTTTTTTGTACTTTTTGAGGTTGCCGCCAGGCTCTGCCCCCATGTGTCACGACGCTCACAGGGAATGGAGCCCAAAACACAGTACATCGGGCGGATGATCCGGCGTAGGACACAGCGGGATGACATCGCAGGATCCTGGTGACAAGGTAAGTAACCTGGACCAGGATTCTGCAATGCAAATCCGAGTGTGACTCGGGGTTACCACTAATGTTACTGAACTTTAACCCAGAGCCACACTCGGGAATACCGCCAGGAGGGTTAATGCAGCAGATGAAACACACATAATTCTTACTTCCCTTCGACATTGGAAAATGTCCAGCCGTGCCATAAGCACAGAACTGACAGAAACCAGTGGGACCCAGGTACACTCATCTATTGTCTAGTGAGGTCTGGCCAGAAGTGGTCTTCATGGAAGAATTGCAGCCAAAAAGCCATACCTCTGGCGTGGAAACAAAGCTAAGTAGCCTAACTATGCACAAGAACAAAGGGACTGGGGTGTAGAGAAATTGCAGCAGGAGCTCTGGACTGATGAGTCAAAATTTGAAATATTTGGCTGTAGGAGGGAACATTCTGTTCACCGAAGGGCTGGAGAAAGGTACAATAATGAGTGCCTGCAGGCAACAGTGAATCATGGTGGAGGTTTCTTGCAAATTTGGGGCTGCATTTCTGCAAATGGAGTTGAGATGTGGTCAGGATCAATGGTGAGAAATGCAGGCAGATAATCAGGCTTCATGTACACAGCCAGCTCCTGACCGTGGTCACGGGAAAACGTGTTTTTACTACGTTTTTGCTGCGGTTTGCATCTTCCCACAGCCGGCGGTCAAAACGTTCCTATCCTGAATAAGATTCTTCCGCATTCAGGAGAGGGAGGGTAACATCATAGCATACCATCAGGGAGGCGTGTGATTGGCCCCAAATTTATTCTGCAGCAGGACAACAACCACAAACATGCAGCCAATGTCATTAAGATATACTGTATCTTCAGTGTAGCATAAGCATAGCGTAGGGTAAGCAACTGAACCCTTCTTGATGGGGTATAAATACAGGCATACCCCACTTTTAATTTCACAATGGGGTTTATTTACTAAAGCTGGAAAGTGCAAAATCAGGCTCACTTCTGCATAGAAACCAATGAGCTTCTAACCCCAGCTTGTTCAATTAATCTTTGGTAATAAAACCTGAAAGCTCATTGGTTTCTATGCAGAAGTGAGTCTGATTTTGCACTTTCAAGCTTTAGTACATTAACCCTATTGTGTACTTAAAAGTGGGGTATGCCTGTATATGAAAATAAAGATCTTCTACATTGCAAAGGACTGTCAGTCTAATACTGGGTACTTGCTGACAAGAGAAGAGAGCAATCATGATTTCAAGGGCAGTACAGTGGTTAGCACTTCCAACTAGCAGCACCAAGAGCATCACTTTGAATCCCAACCAAGGCACTACCTGCGCAAAGTTTGCATGGTCTCCCTGTGCCTGCATAAGTTTCCTCCTACACTCCAAAGACATCCTAGTACTGTAGGTTAATTGGCTTCTGTCTACATTAGCCCTAATATGTGTATGCAAGAATCTAAATTAGGCTACTTGGATTGTAAGCTCCTTGAGGGCAGGGACTGATGTGAATGTACAATATATATGTAAAATGCTGTGTAAATTATTGTTGCTATATAAGTACCTCTAATAAATAAATTTTGTCAGTTTGCTGCTTCTTCTTCATTGCCCAATCACAGGCTGGAGTGGAGACCAGATTGTATTGCTTAGCTGCAATAAAGTCCGGAGGGAAGTTACAGGATTGCCTGTATAATCTAGCATGTGGTGGTTCATAGTTCCTTTAAGATCTGACAGTCTTTATCAAGCTCCAACAAGCCTTAAAGACTCCTATTACATGTCTTCATGATTCTAATAACATCCATTGCTCAAGCTATGTGAAAAAGGTACACATTGGCTTTCTTTGATGCTTTTAACCAACAAACATTTCAAATATACACTATATTGCCAAAAGTATTGGCACTCTGCCTTTACACGCACATGAACATTAATGGCATCACAGTCTTAGTCCGTAGGGTTCAATATAGAGTTGGCCCACCTTTTGCAGCTATAATAGCTTCAAATCTTCTGGGAAGGCTGTCCACAAGGTTTAGGAGTGTGTCTATGGGAATGTTTGACCATTCTTCCAGAAGCGCATTTGTGAAGTCAGGCACTGATGTTGGATGAGAAGGCCTGGCTCGCAGTCTCCGCTCTAATTCATCCCAAAGGTGTTCTATTTGGTTGAGGTCAGGACATTCAAGTTCCTCCAACCCAAACTCACTCATCCATGTCTTTATGGACCTTGCTTTTTGCGCTGGTCCAAATCATTTGGTGGAGGGGGGATTATGGTGTGGGGTTGTTTTTCAGGGGTTGGGCTTGGCCCCTTAGTTCCAGTGAAGGGAACACTTAAGGCAACAGCATACCAAGACATTTTGGACAATTTCATGCTCCCAACTTTGTGGGAACATGTTGGGGAGGACCCCTTCCTATACCAACATGACTGTGCACCAGTACACAAACAAGGTCCATAAAGACATGGATGAGAGAGTTTGGGGTGGAGGAACTTGACAGGCCTGACAGAGTCCTGACCTCAACCCGATAAAACACCTTTGGATGAATTAAAGCAGAGACTGCAAGCCAGGCCTTCTCGTCCAACATTAGTGCCTGACCTCACAAATGCGCTTCTAGAAGAATGGTCAAACATTCCCATAAACACATTCCTATACCTTGTGAACAACCTTCCAAGAAGAGTTGAAGCTGATATAACTGCAAAGGGTGGGCCAACTGAATATTGACATAAAAAACAAACAAAGGCGCCTCTAAGTGCAGAAGATAAACAATTTTAATACCCCAACTGGGTTAAAAACACTTACAAAATAGGAGTAGTAAACAGGCACATCGTTGGTAAGGCTGCATTGGAAGGGGTCACGATCAGAGGAAGCCTTCAGGAGGATGGATGTAGTCACTGTCAACAGCGGTGTAGAACACAGGAAGCCGCTGTGAAGCCGGTGTCGTCAGCGTGTGAGGGCTGCGAACCCGGAAGTGATGTCATCCGCTGAGCGGCTCTGTGACCAGCCTGAACCGCAAACGAACAGCCAGAGAAGGGATGTGATGTCATCAATGAGGGACGCGTTTCGGAACCATCAGTCGTTCCTTTTTCAACCTCTGACTACACTGATAGCTGGGGAGGATATATACAAGCACACTGGCAGTGGATTGGCCAGGGGGCGGGGGCAACAAGATTTAATAACAATGAGTCCAGTAAATGTGTATAAATATAAACGAGAAACCTGCAACAGCATTCTAAAAACGAAGCAATAAAAAAGAAGAAAAATGAAATAAAATAAATTAAATAAAATAAATTAAATAAATTAAATAAATCAAGGATGGTGGCAATAAAGGTTTAAAAACGATCTGTATAACGATCAGAGTGTCTGATGTCTAGAAATGACAGATCATGAAAAATTACATGCACATAACAGATTATCAGCAAATGGAGCAAGCAAGATAATATTAATGTAGAATTATAGCGCAAAAAAGGGGGGACATGCATAACATTAATAATATTAGAGTATTATCATATAAAAGTGGGTAAAATATGACGTCAAAACGCCCATAAATTTAGATTTAAAAACGGAGTGTATTAAAATTGAGGAGTAATAATGACAATAAAACATCTTTATTTATGTATATAAAAAAATCTTTTTATAAAAAAGAAGAGGGGAGCCTAGATAAATATGAAAAAGAAATGTCATGTCAAAGTATGGCACTAACTTCGAAATCCTCGTTTAACCCTCCAGGGGCTAGAACATTTAATAGGAATATCCAATACATTTCTCTATGGCATAGTCGTCGGTAGCGTTCAGCTGGGGGGAGATCTTTTGGCATTGCCTCAATAACCCATACTCTGAGGCCGCTAGTGGACTTATCATGGACGTGGAGATAGTGTTTGGGGACACTGTGGTTATCTAGTCCGCCTTCGATGAAACAACGGTGTTCGCCAAACCGTTTCCGTAGTGGCCGGATAGTGCGCCCTACATAAAATAGACCACAGGGACAAGTGAGGCAATATATGACATGGTCAGATGAACATGTGTGAAAACCCTTTATTGGGTATGTTTTGCCTTTAACGTGAAAGTCTTTCTGGCCATGTGTCACAAACCGACAGGTCTTGCAGAGGGGTTTACGGCACTGATACATCCCAGAAATTGCTAGGAAAGTGGGCATATGACGGCCCGGAGGTGGAGGTCTAGCCCTAAGTTTGCTGGTCGCTACCTTGCTTTTAATGTTGGGTGCTTTCCTATAGGCAAATTGAGGTCTATTAGACAGAGTAGGAAGTAGATGTTCGTCTTGTAGTAGTAAAGGCCAATGTTTTTTAACAATATTTTCCATTTGTTTATGTTGGGTATGGAATTGAGTAATAAATCGTAAATTACTATTTTCAGTATTGGAACGTGGATGAGAATTTTCAATGGGCGGTATACTCTTATATTGTTGATAAGCTGTGTCCACAGGATCAACGGGGAATCCCTTTTCAAGAAATTTTTCTTTTAAAATTAGACCTTCAGTGTCATAATAACTCTTCAGTGTACAGTTCTTTTTTAGCCTACAGAACTGACTCTTAGGTACATTGTTTAGCCATAAAGGGTGATGGCAACTCTTATAGTGGAGGAAGGAATTTCCAGCTGTTGGCTTGGTAAAGTTTTTGGCGTGTATCTCCTTACCTATCCAAAAAAGTTTGAGGTCCAAAAAAGCTAATTTGTTTGGATCAATGACAGAGGTGAAAGTGAGGCCCATGTTGTTGGTGTTGCAATATGTTACAAAATCTGAGAATACTGATACACTGCCATCCCAAATGATGATCACGTCATCTATATAGCGGCCATAAAAAACAATATGGGAAAAAAACGGGTTGTTGTTCCATATATATTGATGCTCCCAGTGCCCCATGGTGAGGTTCGCATATGAGGGCGCAAAATGCGCCCCCATAGCTGTCCCCTGTAGCTGCAGAAAAAAGTTATCCTCAAATTTAAAATAATTATGTGTAAGACAAAAGGAAGTAGCCTCAACAATAAAGGAGGCTTGTCTTGGATTTAGCATGGGGTCTTGACAAAGAAAAAACTGTAGGGCATTGAGGCCCACTTCATGAGGTATGGATGTGTATAAAGATTGGACATCTAAAGAGGCCCAGTGGTAGTTTTTGTCCCAGGAGTACGTGGTTAAAGTTTCCAGCAGATGAACACCATCTCTTATATGTGACTGGAGGGATTGGGCCAATGGCTGGAGGAATTGGTCTATGTACTGTGATAGTCCACTGCTAATGCTGTCCATAGACGCCACGATCGGTCGCCCAGGCGGTGTTTTAAGGTCTTTGTGCACCTTGGGCAGGTGGTAAAAATAGGGAGTAAAATGTACTTCTTTAACTAGGAAGGAGGCCTCTTGTTGTGTGATGATGTTTTCATTCAGTGCTTTTTTAACAAGAGAAGAAGCTTCGATGGTGAATTAGGGTAAGGGATCTTTGTTGAGTCTGATGTATGTATTGGTGTCAGATAATAGTCGGGTGGCTTCAGAGACATAATCAGCTCTATTTTGTATCACTATACCTCCCCCTTTGTCAGCGCTCTTTATAACTAGTTCTAAATTATTGGTGAGTGTATCAAGGGCTCTTTGTTCATGATGGGTGAGATTGGAGATGGATTTTTTATTTTTGTTCTTATTGTTATTACACAGCTCCTGTATTTCTGCATGAACAATGTGATAAAATGCATCGATACATGAGCCCTTGGACTGGGTTGGATAAAAGACCGAGGTGGGTTTAAAGGTGGTGTTTTGAATGGGTGGAGAGGTTATCAAATGTTGCGTGTATAGCACAAAATCATTTTCATGATCCGCTGGAGGAGAGGATAAAGTGGGGGGTGATTATATAATTCTTCTAAGATGGAAAAGGAATCACTGTCAGTATGAACCTCAGTAGTATTCTGAGACACATCAAGTATGTTTGAGTCAGTATGTAAGCAATGTTTATTAGATTGGATATTGAAAAATCTTTTTAGGGTAAGAAGGCGAACAAATTTGTTCAAGTCTTTGAAGAGAAGGAAAGGATTGGGTGCAGCAGATGGAGCAAAATTTAGACCTCGACTGAGTAAGGAGATTTCGTCTTCAGTTAGGACGTGGGAGGAGAGGTTGAAGATTTTAACAGTACTCTCTTTTTGCTGGGGTCTGGAGTGAGGTTTATTGCCTCTGCCTCGACATCCTCTTCTGCCTGTTTTCTTTTTTGTGGTTTTGTCCGAGGGAGGTCGAACACTAAAAAAGGGACCGCAGTTGGCTCTGAGGATGGAGTGGTGGCAAGGGGTGTGATAAGTGAAGAGCTGGAACCAAAAGATACAGAGGAAACAGGGGATATTCTGGGTGGAACACATGTATTATTTATAGTAGTACAGTGTTGACTGTCTGTAGTGGTGGTTGAGCAAGGAAGGGCATCAGAGATGTTGAGTACAGTGAGGGTAGGGGTGGCCTGTATCGCCTGTGTAGGCTGAGCAAGACCCGAGCTGTCAACTGAATGTTGAACCCTACGGACTAAGACGGGAATGCCATTAAAGTTCATATGCGTGTAAAGGCCGGTGTCCCAATACTTTTGGCAATATAGTGTATATATGCCTGGTTTGCCTATCCCATATCAGTAAGAAGGGGAGCATGGCACTTTCTTTAAACTTTCAGAAAAAGAAGAATTCAGTGGCAGTTCTGTAAGAAAACCTCAGCACTGGGCAGTCCTGAAGACTTCATTACCTATTTGTTTTTTCTTGTTTTCTTTTAAATTGTTTGTTTATAACAGTTTTAGAAATCTTACAATGCGGTACATAGAGTAAAGCATTTCAACATATAAAGAAGAAGAGTAAGACATATCAAAAACATGGTATAGTCAGATAATAAGGTATTCCATCTCAGATCAACAACGTATATTTACTATACCATACAAAACAATAAAGAGATGTAAAACGTCAAAAAGTCCTAAAGACAATATAACAAATAAATAGCACCAAGGAGACCTGAAAACGCAAATGTCACCAGAAACATTACACCTAGCCTCTCTGTATACACAATCCACATCTGATGGCAGGGGACGTGACAAGCTCTCTGGTGACCCTGATGCAATGAGGGGGGCTTTGGGGACCCTTATGTAGTAATATATAATGTTCCATACACACACACACGTATATTATATACATGTGTATGCCCCCCAAGCGTATGACTTTTTTTACTTCACTGCTACGGGCTCTAGCCCCAGATCTTTTGTAGACCTAGCAATGCCCCTGGTTGTGAGTCAGGTCCTGGAGCAGGGATTGTATCTCTAAATCCAGCACAGCAACTGTAAATGCTGCTGTAGACTCAGGTAGCTGGGTTTGCTGGAACATGTGGTCCTCTTGAGATGTGTTTTCTGCCATTAGGTGGAGATCGGCATGTTCCGGCGGGTCGGCTGAGCTACTCGAGGCCAGGGATTGCGGTCTAAGGAGGAAGCGCTCCATGTGCTGACTGGGCCGTGACTGTGACAGCGGGATAAATCCACAGTATCTATCTTTTTGGTAGCCATTTTTTCCCATAGGGGGCCACTGGCTGCTGATGGTGTTGCTCCTGGGGTGGTAGATGCTGATGTAGCGGTGCAGGAGCAGCGAACAAGGAAACGGGGACCGGAGCTCGGCTCTCACGCATCCACCATCTTACATGCTGCGCATGCGCCTCTACCTATTTGTTTTAAAGTGGACCTTTTCCCTAAAATTCACATCAGCATACATCGCTGCATGCTGATGTGAAATTGCATAACCCTTTTTTTGTCTGTTTTACTTACATATTTCTCTTCCACTTCCTGGTTTCCCTCAGGGCAGTGGTGATGTAGCCCTGGCTGTACAGATGCCACCTGGAAAGGCAACGTCACCATTACCTTAAACTGGAAATCCATGCTAAAACTAAAATCCCTGCATCTATAGACACCAACATTCTAACACTAACCTATCTAGCCCTGTAAAGAAAAAAATCAGTATACATACCTTTTCTGCAGGCGATCCGACCCGATCTCCTGCCTCGGAAGCTCTGCAGAGGACACGGCCGATAATTGCTGTGAAATGAATTGAGAGTGATGTCACCCATAGACATATTATAGGGCTTCCGTTTTCGGACTTGTCTTCTGCACCCGCCCACATAGCGAAGCCACGGCTGACAGTGTGGGATCGGGTGGGATCGCCTGCAGAAAAGGTATGTACAGCCCTCAAAAAATCCACTCGCCCGCTTGCATTTTGCGAGTGGATTTTGAGGGCTGGCGAGGAAGGGCTGCCTGGGAGCGGGGGGGCGAGCCAGCAGCCTGTGTGGAATGGGAGTCCGTCTTCCAGGGATCACGGAGAGAAAGCCGCCCAGGTGTTCAGAGTGCAGCGCAGGGAACACAATGATAACAGCTTTCATTTCAATAGCCGTGTTCCCCGCCGCTCGCTGTCAGCTACAGTCCCTCCTCCTGATCCCGGGACTTTTATAGACAGATCACCCGTCCAATCCCAGTGACGGGTGATCTGTCAATCAAAGTTCCTCGGCCAGGGGGTGGAGCTGTATATGACGTTGCGTGGCGGGAACACGGCGATTGAAATGAAAGCTGTTATCGCTGTGTTCCCCGTGCTGCACTCTGAACACCTGGGCGGCTCTCCTGTTCCTCTCCTTCCCTGCACAGGTAGGCTGCATGATGGACACAAGACTGCATTGGTGGGCACAAGGCTGCATGGTGGACACAAGACTGGATTAGTGGGCATAAGGCTGCATTGGTGGACACAAGACTGCATTGGTGGGCACAAGGGTGCATGGTGGGCACAAAGCTGCATTGTTGGGCACAAGGCTGCATGGTGGGCACTGGGCACAAGGCTGCATGGTGGACACAAAACTGCATTGGTGGGCACAAGGCTGCATTGGTGGGCACAAGGCTGCATTGGTGGGCACAAAGCTCCTTTGGTGGGCAAAAGGATGCATTGGTGGGCACAAGGCTGCATAGTGGACACAGGCTGAATGGTGGGCACACGGCTGCATTGGTGGACACACAGCTGCATTGGTGGACACAAGACTGCATTGGTGGGCACAAGACTGCACTGGTGGGCACAAGGCTGCATGGTGGGCACTGGGCACAAGGCTGCATGGTGGAAACAAGGCTGCATTTGTGGGCACACGGCTGCATTGGTGGGCACTGGGCACAAAGCTGCATTGGTGGACACTAGGCACAAGGCTGCATTGGTGGGCACAAGGCTGCATTGGTAGACACAAGGCTGCATTGGTGGGCACTGGGCACAAGGCTGCATGGTGGACACAAAGCTGCATTGGTTGGCACAAGGCTGCATGGTGGGCATTGGGCACAAGACTGCATTGGTGGGCACAAGGCTGCATTGGTGGGCAAAAGGCTTCATGGGGGACACACGCAGCCTGCATTGGTGGGCACGGATACAGTTGTTGTTAATATTTATTTTTATAACTTAATTCTGCATAATACATTTAAGTGTCATTTCATGAGATAATTTGTGAGGGCATGATTAGGGGCGGGGCGGGCTGGGTGGGGCAACTGGTGGTGAGTAACCCATGAGGCCTGGCTAGTAGCTCAGGACTTGAAATTTTTAGCCCTGGGTATGTATACAGATTTTTTCTTTACAGGGCTAGATAGGTTAGTGTTAGAATCAGGGCTCGATTCCTGCGGGGACGCATGGGAACGATGTTCCTATACTTTTTTCACAGCAGGAACGCTGTTCCCGTTAGCAGTCCTGCAGTACTGCGAGCTGTGCAGGCAGTGGAAGGGCAGGGCGTCCGTGCCAACGGGGGTCAGTGCGCCCCGGGTGCCACAGTTTTCGGGGAGGGGGGTGTCATGCCAGCGCGCCCACCCTCCTCTCCCTTGGTCCTAGTCCTTCTCCACCTCCTCCAGAGGCCACTGTAAGAAGGTCTTGCCTCCTAGACTCCAGTGATAAGCGAAACAATGCCAGCTTCATTATAGGATGCAGGACCTTCTTACAGTGACCGCTGGAGGAGGATGACCGAGGGAGTGGAGGATGGGCGCGCTGGCATAACACCCCCTCTCCCCAATGTGTGGCACCCATTGGCAGTGGTGAGGCCGCATTGCTGGGGACACTGGTAAATCCACATTGCTGGGGACACTGGTAAAGCCGCATTGCTGGAGACACTGGTAAAACTGCATTGCTGGGGACACTAGTAAAGCCGCATTACTGGGGACACTGGTAAAGCCGCATTACTGGGGACACTGGTAAAGCCGCATTGCTGGGGACACTGGTGAGGCCACATTGCTGGGGACACTGGTACAGCTGCATTGCTGGGGACACTGGTAAAGCCGCTCTGCTGGGGACACTGGTAAAACTGCATTGCTGGGGACACTGGTAAAGCGGCATTGCTGGGGACACTAGTAAAGCTGCATTGCTGGGGACACTGGTAAAGCCTCATTGCTGGGGACACTGGTAAAACTGCATTGCTGGGGACACTGGTAAAACTGCATTGCTGGGGACACTGGTAAAACTACATTACTGGGGACACTGGTAAAGCGGCATTGCTGGGGACACTGTTAAGCTGCATTACTGGGGACACTGGTAAAGCTGCATTGCTGGGGACACTGGTAAAGCCGCATTGCTGGGGACACTAGTAAAACTGCATTGCTGGGGACACTGGTAAAGCCGTATTGCTGGGGACACTGGTAAAGCCGCATTGCTGGGGACACTGGCAAAAAAGCATTGCTGGGGACACCGGTAAAGCCGCATTGCTGGGGACACTGGTGAGGCCACATTGCTGGGGACACTGGTAAAACTGCATTGCTGGGGACACTGGTAAAGCCGCTCTGCTGGGGACACTGGTAAAACTGCATTGCTGGGGACACTGGTAAAGCGGCATTGCTGGGGACACTAGTAAAGCTGCATTGCTGGGGACACTGGTAAAGCCTCATTGCTGGGGACACTGGTAAAACTGCATTGCTGGGGACACTGGTAAAACTACATTACTGGGGACACTGGTAAAGCGGCATTGCTGGGGACACTGTTAAGCCGCATTGCTGGGGACACTGGTAAAGCTGCATTGCTGGGGACACTGGTAAAGCCGCATTGCTGGGAACACTAGTAAAACTGCATTGCTGGGGACACTGGTAAAGCCGTATTGCTGGGGACACTGGTAAAGCCGCATTTCTGGGGACACTGGCAAAAACGCATTGCTGGGGACACTGGTAAAGCCACATTGCTGGGGACACTGGTAAAACTGCATTGCTGGGGACACTGGTAAAGCCGCATTGCTGGGGATACTGGTAAAACTGCATTGCTGGGGACATTGGTGAGGCTGAATTGCTGGGGACACTGGTAAAGCCGCATTGCTGGGGACACTGGTAGAGCTGCATTGCTGGGGACACTGGTAGAGCTGCATTGCTGGGGACACTGGTAAAGCCGCATTGCTGGGGACACTGGTGAGGCCGCATTGCTGGGGACACTGGTAAAGCCGCATTGCTAGGGACACTGGTAGAGCCGCATTGCTGGGGACACTGGTAAAGCTGCATTGCTGGGGACACTGGTGAGGCTGCATTACTGGGGACACTGGTAAAGCTGCATTGCTGGGGACACTGGTAAAGCCGCATTGCTGGGGACACTGATAAAGCTGCATTGCTGTTTGCTGTGGACACTGGTAAAGCTGCATTGCTGGGGACACTGGTAGAGCCGCATTGCTGGGGACACTGGTGAGGTTGCATTGCTGGGGACACTGCTAAAGCCGCATTGCTGGGGACATTGGTGAGGCCACATTGCTGGGGACACTGGTAAAGCCGCATTTCTGGAGACACTGGTGAGGCCACATTGTTGGGGACATCGGTAAAGCCGCATTGCTGGGGACACTGGTAAAGCCGCATTGCTGGGGACACTGGTAAAGCTGCATTGCTGGGGACACTGGTAAAGCCGCATTGCTGGGAACACTAGTAAAACTGCATTGCTGGGGACACTGGTAAAGCCGTATTGCTGGGGACACTGGTAAAGCCGCATTTCTGGGGACACTGGCAAAAACGCATTGCTGGGGACACTGGTAAAGCCACATTGCTGGGGACACTGGTAAAACTGCATTGCTGGGGACACTGGTAAAGCCGCATTGCTGGGGACACTGGTAAAACTGCATTGCTGGGGACATTGGTGAGGCTGAATTGCTGGGGACACTGGTAAAGCCGCATTGCTGGGGACACTGGTAGAGCTGCATTGCTGGGGACACTGGTAGAGCTGCATTGCTGGGGACACTGGTAAAGCCGCATTGCTGGGGACACTGGTGAGGCCGCATTGCTGGGGACACTGGTAAAGCCGCATTGCTAGGGACACTGGTAGAGCCGCATTGCTGGGGACACTGGTAAAGCTGCATTGCTGGGGACACTGGTGAGGCTGCATTACTGGGGACACTGGTAAAGCTGCATTGCTGGGGACACTGGTAAAGCCGCATTGCTGGGGACACTGATAAAGCTGCATTGCTGTTTGCTGTGGACACTGGTAAAGCTGCATTGCTGGGGACACTGGTAGAGCCGCATTGCTGGGGACACTGGTGAGGTTGCATTGCTGGGGACACTGCTAAAGCCGCATTGCTGGGGACATTGGTGAGGCCACATTGCTGGGGACACTGGTAAAGCCGCATTTCTGGAGACACTGGTAAAGCCGCATTGCTGGGGACACTGGTAAAGCCGCATTGCTGGGGACACTGGTGTGGCCGCATTGGGGACCATAGGCGTCATTAAGGGGTGGCTATTGACGCTGTAGCCCCGAATCGGGGGCCCATAGCCCTGAGTCCAGGGTCATCCCTACTGTGAGAGAGTCGCAGGCTGGCGGATACAGCACTTCCCGCACAGCCGCAGCACTCTCACTGTGTCTGCACTCCGTGCTTCAGTGACACAGCCAGAGCCTGGAGATCAGTGTGAGAGTGAGTCTCCTCCCTTGCTCCGCCCATATCATAGAGTCGGGAGGAACTTTTTCACACAAATCTCTCCTGAGCTTGTAAGTGCAGACCGTATGGAGGGGGAGGGGGGAAACTCCGTATATACCCAGCCTATCTTCTGTTTACAAAGCCTATCTTCTGTATAACCACCCTCTCTGTATATACCCAGCCTATCTTCTGTATATACCAGCCTCTCTGTATATACCCAGCCTATCTTCTGTATACCCAGCCTATATTTTGTATAACAAGCCTCTTTGTATTTACCTAGCCTATCTTCTGTATATACCAGCCTCTCTATATATACCCAGCCTATCTTCTGTATATAACAGCCTCTCTATATATACCCAGCCTATTTTCTGTATAACCAGCCTCTCTGTATATACCAGCCTCTCTGTATACCCAGCCTATCTTCTGTATAACCAGCCTCTCTGTATATACCAGCCTATTTGTATATACCCAGCCTATCTTCTGTATAACCAGCCTCTCTGTATATATCCAGCCTATCTTCTGTATACCCAGCCTATATTCTGTATAACAAGCCTCTTTGTATTTACCTAGCCTATCTTCTGTATATACCAGCCTCTCTATATATACCCAGCCTATCTTCTGTATATAACAGCCTCTCTATATATACCCAGCCTATTTTCTGTATAACCAGCCTCTCTGTATATACCAGCCTCTCTGTATACCCAGCCTATCTTCTGTATAACCAGCCTCTCTGTATATACCAGCCTATTTGTATATACCCAGCCTATCTTCTGTATAACCAGCCTCTCTGTATATATCCAGCCTATCTTCTGTATACCCAGCCTCTCTGTATATACCAGCCTCTCTGTATATACTCAGCCTATCTTCTGTATACCCAGCCTCTCTGTATATACACTAGCCTATCTGTATACCCAGCCTCTCTGTATATACCCAGCCTCCCTGTATACACAATCCGCATCTGGTGGCAGGTGATGTGACAAGCTCTCTGGTGACCCCAATGTAATGAGGGGGGCTTTGGGGACCATTATGTGATAATATATAATGTTCTATACATACACCCACACACACGTATATTATATACATGTGTATGTCACCCAAGTATGACTTTCTTTACCTCGCTGCTATGGGCTCTAGCCCCAGATCTTTTGTAGATCTAGAAACGCCCCTGCTGGGGACACTGGTAAAGCCGCATTACTTGGGACACTGGTGAGGCCGCATTGCTGGGGACACTGGTGAGGCCGCATTGCTGGGGACACTGGTAAAGTCGCATTGTTGGAGACACTGGTGAGACTGCATTGCTGGGGATACTGGTAAATAGGGTTGTCCCGATACCACTTTTTTAGGACCGAGTACAAGTACCGATACTTTTTTTCAAGTACTCGCCGATACCGATTACTGATACTTTTTTTTTTTAATGTCACGTGACAGTTTTTTTTTATTTTTAACAATGCTTTCTTTTTTTTCGGGGGGGGGGGGTGAACGTTGTCTGTTTTTTTTTTTTTTATTTACAATTTTTATTTTTTACAATAATATTTTTTTTATTCATTTTTGCAATATGTTTTTTTTTTTTTTTTTTTTTTAATCAGCCCTGTTGTGGGGCTTTGGTGAGATATCAGGGGTCCTAACAGACCTCTGATATCTCCCCCTTGAGACAGAGAAAGAGACCGAGGATAGAGATTCCCCAGTCCCTCTCTCTGCAGCCTCAGCTGCACTGAGAATGAATAGAGAGAAGACAGCGGCTCCTCTCCATTCATAAACTGACACATTGTAATCACAGGAGATTACAATGTTTCAGTTATGTGAATGGACAGAGTCAGCTGACTCTCTCCATACACAAAGGAAGGAGGAGGAGGACGGCGGAACAGAGGGGACAGCAGAACGGAGGTGGACAGATAAGGAGAGGGGTACAGAGGAAGGGAACGGAGGGGGACAGATAAGGAGAGGGGGACAGAGGAACGGAACGGAGGGGGACAGATAAGGAGAGGGGGACAGAGGAATGGAGGAATGGAATGGAGGGGACAGATAAGGAGAGGGGGACAGAGGAACGGAACAGAGGGGGACAGAGAAGGAGAGGGGGACAGAGGAACGGAGTGGGCATGGAGGAGGATGAGGTGACAGTCAGCGGTGATCGCGTGGGGAAGTTACAAGCACCGATCACCGCTGTATGTCACTGAAAGCCGCGGGGGGGAAGCTTGTAACTCCCCCACACGCCGATCACCGCTGACTGTCATAGTATCAGCGGAAGCATCGGGAGCATTTTCCCGAGTACAAGTACTTGGGCAAATGCTCGGTATCGGTGCCGATACCGATACTAGTATCGTTATCGGGACAACCCTACTGGTAAAGCCACATTGCTGGGGACACTGGTGAGGTGGCATTGCTGGAGACACTGGTGAGGCTGCATTGCTGGGGACACTGGTAAAGCCGCATTGCTAGGGACACTGGTGAGGCGGCAATGCTGAGGACACTGATGAGGCCGCGTTGCTGGGGACACTGGTGAGGCTGCATTGCTGGGGACACTGATAAGGCCTCATTTGTGGACACTGATCCGGCTGCATTACTGGGGGCACTGATCAGGCCGCATTGCTGGGCACTGATCAGGCTACATTGCTTGGCACTGGTGAGGCTGCTTTTCTGGGCACTGGTGAGGCCGCATTGCTGGGCTCTGGTAAGGGCGCATTGCTGGGCACTAGTCAGGCTGCATTGCTGGGCACTGGTAAGGTCGCATTGCTGGGCACTGATCAGGCTGCATTTGATGGGCACTGATTAGGCCACATTTGATAGGCACTGGCAAGGCTGCATTTGATGGGCACTGATCAGGCTGCATTTGATGGGCACTGATCAGGCTGCATTTGGTGGGCACTGCTAAGGCTGTATTGCTGGGGACACTGGTAAGGCCGCATTGCTGGGGACACTGGTAAGGCCGCATTGCTGGGGACACTGGTAGAGCCGCATTGCTGGGGACACTGGTAAAGCCGCATTGCTGGGAACACTGGTAAAGCCACATTGCTGGGGACACTGGTGAGGTGGCAATGCTGAGGACACTGGGGAGGCCACGTTGCTGGGGACACTGGTGAGGCTGCATTGCTGGGGACACTGATGAGGCCTCATTGCTGGACACTGATCAGGCTGCATTACTGGGGGCACTGATCAGGCCACGTTGTTGGGCACTGATCAGGCTGCATAGCTTGGCACTGGTGAGGCTGCTTTTCTGGGCACTGGTGAGGCCGCATTGCTGAGGACACTGGTGAGGCCTCATTGCAGGGGACACTGGTGAGGCTGCGTTGCTGGGGACACTGATGGGCCTCATTGCTAGACACTGATCAGGCTGCATTGCTGGGGGCACTGATCAGGCTGCATTGCTGGGCATTGATCAGGCTGCATTGCTTGGCACTGGTGAGGCTGCTTTTCTGGGCACTGGTGAGGCCGCATTGCTGGGCTCTGGTAAGGGCGCATTGCTGGACACTAGTCAGGCTGCATTGCTGGGCGCTGGTGAGGCCACATTTGTGGGCACTGGTGAGGCCGCATTGCTGAGCACTGGTAAGGTTGCATTGCTGGGCACTGATCAGGCTGCATTTGATGGGCACTGATCAGGCCACATTTGATAGGCACTGGCAAGGCTGCATTTGAAGGGCACTGATCAGGCTGCATTTGATAGGCACTGGCAAGGCTGCATTGCTGGGCACTGATAAGGCTGCATTTGATAAGGCACTGATAAAGCTGCATTTAATGGCACTGGTAAGGCTGCATTTGATAGGCACTGATCAGGCTGCATTTGATGTGCACTGAGGAGCAAGCAGCCCAGGGCCCGGGCCCCACTTTGCACAATCAATACAGATATTGTGTTTGTGTGTGTGTGTGTGTGTGTGTATATATATATATATATATATATATATATATATATATATATATATATACTGTATATGCATACACAGGGATTTTAGTTTTAGCATGGACTTCCACTTTAAGTAAAATTCATATCTAAGCTACAAGATCTCGCTGTATTGTCTTACTGTGTACGCATAATATGAATCGCATTACATCATGTGCTTAATAATGTGCATGCACTGTACGACTCTACAGGCTTGTGAGGTCTCGTGAGGAGCTTTTTTCCCCAACAGGTGCCTCTAGTATCATTTGGCATATGCACAAGGTGAATTGCATGATGACATGCATTTCAGCTCATGCATGTGCAGTATCACAGACATTTTTAAAATGGCGGCACAGGCACAGGAACCCAGGCAGCACAGAGGCAGGACAAAAATAGGTAAGTATGAAGGAAAAGTCACAAGGATACAAATACGTGTGAGGTCTGATTCACACCTATGCATTTTTAGTGCTTTTTGCATTTTGCAGATTTGCACTACAGAACGTGTTCCATAGGAAACCATGTTAAATGGACTGTAGTGCAAATCTGCAAAATGCAAAAAGCACTAAAAATGAATAGGTGTAAATCAAGTCTTAGGCTCGATTCACACCTATGCATGTTGCTTTTGAGCGTTTTTGGAGGTTTTTTTTTCATGCTTGCCACGTTTTTGAGCCGCGTTTTTGTAGCGTTTTTGCGGCGTTTTTGCGGCGTTTTTGCCGCGATTTGCGTTTTGCGTTTTTTTTTTTTTTTTTTCATTTTTTTTACAGTCTTAAAAAAAAATTACAAAAAAAAAAAAAAAAAAAACGGCAAAAACGCACCAAAAACGCATCAAAAACGCTGCAAAAACGGTGCACTTGCGTTTTTGATGCTTGTCCATTGAAAACCATTACATGCAAAACGCTGCTTTTTGCATGAAAAAAAGTCCCCGACCCTTTCCAAAAACGCAGAGATACAAAAAAGCATTGATGTGAACATGTTCCATAGGAACCCATGTTAAAAAATTCCCGTGCATTTCTGCAAAATGCAAAATGCATCAAAAAACGCGCTAGTGTGAATGGGGCCTAAAACAGAAAAATATTAGCAATACATCTATTATTACTATTTATATAAATGCAATAGATTTATATTTGATTGTTGAACATTGAGGGTACAAAAATGGAGAAGCAAAAATCAGAAATACGGATAGTTAAAACCCATGGCACCAACATTTATTTCTCCACCAAGTGACATTAAACACATTTTAATACAGTACTCTCTAAAATTTAGAGATGCTAAACCTAATCTATTAAATTCTGTCAAACTGTGCAGGATTCCTCCTTGTAATTATTGCTCAGCTTTTCATGCTTATTAGTTGTTCATTTCATTAAAAATTGTTAAAAAAATATTGCATGTGACGCAGAGCAACAAATGCAAGTGGTACTTAACCCACATCTGAGTTTTCTCATTCCCTTTGGCTTGATTCACACCTATGCAGGTTGCAGTTTGCACATTCCAGGTGCATTTAGCATTTTTCAGTACACTTTTTTGATCCATTGAAGTCTATGGAACCAAAAACTAGAAAAAAGTCTCTGAGTTTTACTTCCTCTTTTGCTCCCCGCAAGGCTTGCAAATTAAAAGCACAATGGGCTAGTATGCACTGCATACTAGCCCATTATATGACACTTGCCTGCAAATGAAGCCTGAGCTGTCCCCTGTGCAGGCTGCATCCATCTTCTCCCCTCTTCCTTCTGGGGCCATGGACTCCAGCTCTGTGACTGGCCAGAGCCGCCTGATGTCACTCCCGTGCATGAGTGCGGGAGCCGTCAGTCATGGCACATGCTGGGGGAAGAAACGGCACCGTGGTCCGTTTCTTCACAGCGCATGCGCTGATGATGACCTTGGCGCACTACAAGTGAAATATCTCCTCAACGTCGCACGTTTAGGAGATATTTCCACTACCTATAGGTAAGCCTTATTCTAGGCTTACCTATAGGTAAATGTCACACAAAAGGGTTTACAACCACTTTAAGAAACTGATTTAAAAATCTGCTTTTATTTGTTTACTAAAACCCAAGAAAGTTAGTAATTGTAGGCTTCAAAAATAAATCTGTATGATGCATTTTCTACTAGTTATACTTTGTATGTGACGCACAGCATGTGGTTGAAATGATGGCTTGCGTGGGTTTTATTTTCTAACTATTAATAGTAAAGATTACAGATGATTCCAGTTTATGTTGTACTATGTCATTAGTATAATCTGTGATAAAACATCTCTGTGTACAAAAATGCTGGAAAAGTGAAAAAAAATACTACAGGCAAAACAGTTTTTAAATGTATTTATCATAACCCGTTTATAACATAGAACATCCTTACTAGCACCACTAGCTAATAATTAAATATATTGTCTTTAGAACTTGTAATGCATATCACCACAAAATGAAAAATTTTAACTAATTTATGTATTAGCTGTGGCAGAAGAAAGCATCAAAATATTTTGACATTCAATCAAAAAACACAAAATCCTAAAAAAAAAAAAAAAAAAATGTAAAGAAAATGAAAATGTTATTGAACATATGTCAAGGCAAAACAAAAATGCATGCACATTTCCCCATATTTTATCCCTTTAACCACTTCAATACCAGGCACTTTCTCCCCTTCCTGCCTAGGACATTTTTCAGCTTTTACCATACATTCAGCTTTTGTCATACAACCTTGTACCCAAACTACTGGTAAATTTGTATAATTTTCTTCCCACAAATGGAGCTTTCTTTTGGTGGTATTTGATCACCACTGTGTTTTTATTTTTTGTTAAACAAACTAAAAAAGACTGAAATTTTTGAAAAAAATTTTTTCCTTAGTTTCTGTTATAAAATTTTGTTTTCTCTTTCACTGACGGGCACTGATGAGGCTGCACTAATGGGCACTGATGAGGCGGCAATGATGGGCACTGATGAGGTGGCACTGATAAGTGGATGAGAAGGCACTAACATGTAGAATAGATGGGCACTGATAGGCGGCACTGATATGCAGCACTGATGGGCACTGATGGGGGACCTGATGGACACAAATAGGCAGCACTGATGGGCACTAATAGATGGCACTGATAGGCAGCACTGATGAGGAGGTACTGACAGGCATTACTGATGGGCATCTTTGAAGGGATCTGACAGGCGTTACTGATGGGCACTGATTGGCATTTTGATGGGCACTGATTGGCACTTTGATGGGCACTGATTAGCATTGTGGTGGGCACCTCTGATGGGGACTGTGCTGATAAACAATGTGATGATTATCAGTGCCCCCCCTGACAGGAGAGCCTCCAGTCGGCTCTCCCCGCGAACCAAGGAAAGCTGATTACCGGCACTTCCTGGTTCACACTGTGATCAGCTGTTATTGGTCACAGCTAATCACATGGTAAAGAGCCTTCATCAGAAGCTCTTTACCATGACTGGAGATGCAGTGTGTCAGGGTGACACACCACACCACCGATCACCACCCAGTCAGGATAACTAAACCACTTCCCGGCCGTCATTTTGCTATAGGCCAGGCGAGCAGTGGTTAAATATGTGGCAAGTACAGGATAATCATTTTTAATGTTTCAAAAATATAGTATGCTCCTGCACTTTGAATTGTATATTTAACAAACCAGAAAAGGGTGCATGGGAGAAATGTATTGTTAGTTTTTGCATACACCTTTATTTTGAAGAATAAAACCCAGAAAATACATGTTTGCAGAATTCCACTCATTATAGAAGGTCACTAATATTTCTTTAGTTGTGAAGAAGGAATAGGAGCTCTCTTATGCCACGTACACACGATCGGATTTTCCGACAACAAATGTTCAATGGGAGCTTGTTGTCGGAAATTCCGACTGTGTGTAGGCTCCATCGACATTTTCCGTTGGAATTTCCGACAAACAAAATTTGAGATCAGGATCTCAAATTTTTCCGACAACAAAATCTGTTCTCATAAATTCCGATCGTGTGTACACAATTCCGACGCGCGAAGTTCCACGCATGCTCTGAATAAAGTACAAGAAGGAAGCGCTCGGTCTGGTAAAACTAGCATTTGTAATGGAGATAGCACATTCGTCACGCTGCAAATTTTAAAATCTTTCAATGCAGCGCATTCTCTTCTTCTTTATAATGCTAAAATAATGAAGTTGTTTTGCTGCTGATATTTACACAGAGTTCTGACAACCTGATTTCTTTATTATTTCTCGTGATCTCATGAATAATTTTTGTTTTATTTTTTTTCGTCAGATATCCATAATAATGTTTAGAATTTTTGCATATATATATATATATATATATATATATATTTACAAAAATGTGAATGTGCACAGAGTAAAAAGTTTTCTACTCAACAATGTGTGGCTTCTTCTTTTAATGCTCAATATAATTTTTTTGAATAAGTTTGTGTTTACACTGAAATGGGGGTTATTTACTAAAGGCAAATCCACTTTGCTCTACAAGTGCACTTTCATTGCAGTTTCAAGTGCATTTTTGCAGTGCACTTGTAGTGCAAAGTGGATTTTCCTTTAGTAAATAACTCCCACAGTGCTTTATAATTGCCAGAATTATTCCATTTTCGTGACTCACCAAAATTCATTCATGGTGCTGAAAATGATGTATATTTTAAACAGTAATGCATTACATATATTAACAACAAAAACAAGGTGTGTGTGTTTCAGACCCACAACATAATAATAGTTCGCTGAAGAAGAGATTGTCACCATATATCAAATAAATTACGTTTGCACTATTGAAGAAAATGGCCAAAAAGCCCATTGGAGAACCTAGGAGACAGCTAAAAGAAACACAAGCAGTAAATCAAACAAAATATTTTTTCAGTTTAACCTCCCTGGCGGTATTCCCGAGTCTGGCTCGGGTTGGATTTTTTATACCAAAAGCGGTATCCCCGAGCCAGACTCGGGCTTGCATCGCAGGATCCAGGAAGAGCATACTTACCTTGTCCCCTGGATCCTGCGATGTCTCCCCGCTGTGATCGGCGAGCCGCTGTGTCTCGCTCGATTCACAGTGCCGAGCTCCGTTCCCTGCGAGCGTTGCGACGCACGGGGACGGAGTTCGGCGGTAAATTCAAAAGTGAAACACACAGTATAGATACAGCATACTGTAATCTTACAGATTACAGTACTGTATCAAATAATTACACATCCCCTTTGTCCCTAGTGGTCTGTCCAGTGTCCTGCATGCAGTTTTATATATATAAAACTGTTCTTTCTGCCAGGAAACTGGAGATTGTCCATAGCAACCAAAACTGTCTCTTTACATCAAAAGTGGTTTTAGAGCAGCTAGAAAAAAGCGATAATAAATTAGAATCACTTGCAGAATTGAGCGATAGTGATTTGTGGGGAGATCCGTCATCAAACACTAAAAGTAACGAAAGCTAAAATTCTGCAACTGAGCAAATTTCAGTGTTTTTGATTTGATTACATTATTATATAATTTTTATTATTATTATATTATTATTTGTTATAATTATTTATAGTTATTTATTATATTATAATTTTTTATTTCGTTTTTCAAACTTTATCATACCCGGGATGTCTACTAGACTCTTGTTTGGACAGATTTAAGTGAACTATTCCTAAGAATTACAGGCCTACAATATAAAACGCCAAATTTCTGTGCAAAATAATTGTACCGCTTTCAGCACCTAAAATCAGAAATAATCATACCGCCAGGGAGGTTAACTAAAAAAATTTATTTTTAAAATGTTTATTAAACATTTTCTGGCATATCAATGGCCCCCCTACCCACAAAGTACTCCATATATTTTATATGGACCTTGCGTGCGCTTTGGGGGAGCAAGCACTGAAAACCAGATACAAACCCACAAGCACAAACTGAAGAGCGGTAACGATCAGAAAAGTGCAAGGCTGAAAAGCGCGGATAGTCTCTCACCAAACTTCTACTAACACGAGATTAGCAGAAGTAGCCCAAAGGGTGGCGCACTGGCTATTGAACTTCCCTTTTCTAGTGCCATCGTACGTGTTGTACGTCACCGCGTTCTTGACGTTTGGAATTTTTGACAAGATTTGTGTGACCGTGTGTATGCAAGACAAGTTTGAGCCAACATCCGTCGGAAAAAAAAACATGGATTTTGTTGTTGGAATGTGGGATCGTGTGTACGCGGCATTAGAGTTCATTACTGTCTGTGTCCCCTTTGAAGAGTTTTCTTCTTACTTTCTGTGCATGCAACAGAATGTAAAAGGTAGAGGAAGTGATGGGAGAATTTTTCCTACACAGAAAGCAACAAATTACTTTATCATTAGAATAAGTTAAAAGACCTTTTGTTTTTTTATTGTCATAGTTTCCTGTATTGGTTAACCATTATCCTCATCCATTTTTCTGGTATCAAAGGAACAGAACAAAATGGGTACCTTCTAGGCAGGGCCACAAACACTGAGAGCCGGTTCACACTGGGACTTGTCCGGCGATTTAGCCGCCTGACAAGTCGCGTTCCGTTCTGTACAATGGAACCGTTCTAATAGGAGCGACTCAAGGCGCTCCGACTTAGAAAAAGGTTCCTGTACTACTTTGGGGGGCAACTTGCATTGACTTCTATATAGAAGTCGTTTTGCAAGTCACCGCTGCTGTCGTGTGCAGGTCTCCTGAGGCAGTCGCGCTGCAAGTCGTGCTGCCTCAGTGTGAACCGGCTCTAAAAGCCTTTCAATCTATTCAATACTAAGCTTTAAGTAAATTCAAACCTAATTGAGCACAGTGAAATTTGATTACTTTTGAAAGCTTGTGCCTTTAAAGATGAACTTTAGTCCCGGGTGGAATGCCCAGGAAAAAGGTAAGCTATACTTATAGAGGAGTCATTAGCTGCATAGCAGTCTGATATTAGCACAGCCCAGTGTGCAAAGCCATTATGATGTTGTTGTATTCATGTTAAGGTAAGCCTCCCACTGGCGACTGGACATGATTTACCATTTCTAATGGGTCTGTAATGTGATGGTACCTCCAGGTTTGTTAGAAAGGCATTAAATGGCTAGTGGGAGACCTGTTAAAAGTTCCCCTACACAGCTCAGAATAACATCACTGCAATATACAAGAGTAAAGTCTAAAGCTATCCAAATGATAATCCATCTATGGCCGTTTCTTTGAACAGGAACATTTGAAAATTTTCATTTGATCAGCACATGCAGCCAATACTCTGTGGGGTGGATCAGTGTAAGGAGCCCCCACTGTCAAAATACAATAGCACAGTGGGGAGGATTCCTTCATCATTGCTTGTGTGGATGGGGGACTCAGCTCTTCTCTTTTTGTTTTCTTTGATTAGCCCTCTGGATGATCAAAAAAAAAAAAAGGGGATCTATCTATGGCCAGCCTTACTTCAATGAAACACCCCCTTCTTGCATTGGCATATGGCATTTTCCTTGTCAACATAACATGCCACCAGGAAATATGGTATCCAGATGAAACTTTGCCAGTCTTCTTATAAATGTGTAAATTCTATCTAGAAACAGTTCTCATGCTAAATCTCTTGCAATGGCAAAGCAAGAAAAAAGGGGCAACATAAGTGACATTGCAGGATTCTATTATTGCCATCTGGTGAAGGAATATCATTATGAAGTTACTGCAGATAAAACATTTCACATGTTGCACATCTAGATATTGAATGAGGTTCTCCCTCTAATTCCACTTACAGAGACGTAAGACAGAAAATTAGACCTTTTACAGTGGCCAGTGAGTGGCCTTAGAAGAGCTTTCCTAAATATCTCTGCTTTAACTTCAGGGCAATATTGCTGTAGGCAGTAGTAATGTCTTTTTATCATACTGTCAACAAAGCAACATGGCCTTCTTTCTGGCAACATGGCAACTTACCTAGCTTCAAGGCAGTTCCCCTCGCCAATATGACATGCTCCCTGGCCATGAGGACTGCCCATTAACACCTAGCAGTAACAGAAACCACTAATAGGTCTGTCTTATCAGAGGTTAAAGCACACTTGAAGTAACAGAAAGAGATATGCAGTAACATAGGCATTGTACTAACAACCTGTGGTCTAAATGCCATTTAAGAGGCACCAAACTCTCCCCCCTCCTCTGCAATACATGCCTGTATGAGGAATTTTGTGTTTAGAGATGTAGCTGTTACTCAGCTCTGCCAGCACAGAGCACTTGAGAGAAAAGCAGTATGAAGGAAAAGTAATTTAATGCAAGAATTAGGCACAAAACATAACGTGCAGAGGCATAGGACTATAAAGAGATACATTGTATGTAGCTTTAATTGGACTTTAAGATGAATCATCTATAAGCACCTGTCATTTGACATTGACATTTATGGGTGTTTAATGGTTGTTCTAGGTCTAGGATCTGAAAAAAAAGATACAGCATGCAGGGCACGTAGAGTAAAATTTGACTATATACCATATATCAGTTATATACATATATTTACATTTCAACTTTTTAATTGCTTGTTTTTGGTAGAAATATGTAATAACTCATTTGCTAGTGAAGTAACTCACAGGAGAATACTCCAAAGGAAAAGAACGTGTTTAGTAAATGGTGTTAAAAGCATGTACGAGGCAATCTGGATCTGCATGCAGAAAACTCCTCTTAACAAGACTGAGTTAAAAATCATTAATTGGTTTCACAAACCTGAAATAGTTAACCATCGAGCAACTGTCTTGATCCCAGCGTTATCTATATACATTTAAGTTTCCATTCCCCTGAGTTATTCATCCACCTCTAGACCGCCCAGACTTGGGGCATGCAATCTCATTGCTTTTTCCCTTATAAACAAGTTAGTCAATCTTCCAGGATTGATGGATGGTGGAGCTCAAAAAAGGTGAAGGAGCAGAGGGACCTTGGGGCTAAAGCTTGTCTACACTGCAGGTGTGCCTTCAGTTCCTAGACAGCAATAGATGTGTCATCAGGAAAAGTTACCCAATGGACAAAGTGTGGCAGGTCATCAGTCATGCCTTTGACTTTTCCAGCATGTGTGGATAACTTTTAGCAGAGATGGAGGAATCAATTCCCAATCAATTTGCTGCCTCTTGCTTAGTCACACTATAAATTTTAGAAAATTTCCTAAGACTGGTAATTTTATCAGCAGCATGCCTGTTGCTCACAATAGACTTGCTTTTAAAGTGATTATGTGTGATGTATGTATATAGTGTGAAAGGAATCTTTTAATATGCTGTATCAATAACTGTTTTGAAATATTAATTAGCACAGAAAGTGATGCAACCATTCTTCAGCTGTTATTACTAACGTAACATCTATTTTCTATTAATTAGAGTTCCAGTGTTGCTTACTAATCAACAAAATGTTAATATTGTTGCAGTATAGATCTCTGTTAACTCTTAGCAGAACATAGTTGTATCTACATTTTAAACAGTTTTCTCTAACATCAGAATTCACATATTTATTTCCACCTGCACAAATGTTGCATTCTGACATGTCCTGAACTGGACTTTTTACTTACCTAGAACTTGACTTTTGTTCTGGAGAACTTTCACAATCATTTCCTTTACAATGAAGATAGTGTTTGAATTTGTCTTGCACATGGATCAGCAGTTTTAATCTACCTAATGGCGCATGTCTTGAGAACATGTCTTCATTAACTACTTTTGCTGAAATTAAAAGTGTTTAGGACCAAGCAATAAAGGTGCCCACTGTTTTGGCCAACTCGTCTTAGGGGAAGTATTGATTGGACTGGCTAGATCTTCCAACATGTAGTTATTCCCCTAAGGTAAGGCAGAGACAATAATGTCTCACTTAATTAATCCAAATGTGCATATTTTAATGAAGCTCTTTAGTAAGAAAAAAAAAATGGTGTATATTATTTAGTCTGTGTGAAAGTTATAGAGTCTAAAAACTATGGTATATGAAAATTGATCAGTCCTGATGTACTGACAGCCTATCTCATTTCTTGAGGCCCTTTAATGCCAGGACAGTACAGGACCCCTTTTTGGAAAGTAGACAGTCCAAGGTATTAAGTAAGAGACATGGATAATTTTTTTAAGTTGTACATTTTTATAACGATATTTTGGAAAATGAAGAAATTAAATAAAATTATTTTTTTCACAATTATTTTTTACATACTGTCACACGTGCTATACACTGTCATCATATGACAACACTAAGAAAGCAGTCATAAACAGAAACCATGTGATCGCTATGACCAATCATAGTGTTCACATGATAATCCAGCTGCTCACATCAGCCGGGTACAGAGCGCCATGGTCAGGGGATCACCCCTAGTGCGCATGTGCAAGGCAACCTACCAGTATGTCCCCCTGCCTGGCTGTGCCGCCTGCTATCAGTAGATGTACTGTTAGTGGGTGGCAAGTGGTTAAAATAACCAGGGTTCCAAAACCTTTTATGAACCTTTAGTTAACTCTTCAGCCCTAATTCATTTCTTCCTCTACCTTAGCCATTATTTTGCTGCTGTTTGTTTTTTAATCATTAATGTTTACATAGAAATTGTCAATGTGATTTTAAGTAGATATTGCCCCGGTGTCTTGAAACAAATGTGGGCTTATTTACAGGTTTTTGTTGACACTCAAGCAGGGAGCTTGAACTCATCATTTAATCCCTACAGTTTGCTAATAGGACCCCGGGAACAATAACATTACATCTGCATGTCAACTGGATTAATAAGCTGGGAATTACTCTATATACATACAGTATGTACAGTATTTATAATCTTATTTGTATACATACACAATATTTGTATATATAACAGACCATTGGAAAACACATGCATCTCTCTTTCATGTTCTCCTTGCTGTTAAGGCCAGTTATAGGTTGGGGTAGTTGCCATTTGTTTGTACTGGTGGTTATTTGGTGAGATGGTGCATTGGACACTTTTGCTGCCATTGTGTTATTTGCTGGGTGTCTAGTGCGCCCCTGTGCCTTTAAGGAGGACTTGGCTCCCCCCAGGCAAACCTGCCCTCAATCTATCCATTGCTATATATATGCTCCTACTATGGAGGCTCTTAAAATTTAGAGAGATATGATTGCAGATAATACTGGGGTGCCTTGTAGCGGCCTCTGCAGCTTACACCCCTATTTGCAAATGTGTCTAAACTAAACCCCTGTTTTTATTGTGATCTGTTAGACAGGACAACTTGGTTTGTTACAGGCTGGCTGGTAAGTTGAGCTGGAATTATTCTTTGTTTTTGTTTGACATGCATTGCCCTTCCATGTGCTCCTTGCTGTAAGGCCAGTTATAGGTTGGGGCAGTTGCCATTTGTTTGTATTGGTGGTTATTTGGTGAGGGGATGCACTGGACACCTTTGCTGCCATTGTGTTATTTGCTGGGTGTCCAGTGCACCCCTGAGCCTTTAAGGAGGAGTTGTCTCCCTCCAGGCAAACCTGCCCTCAATCTATCCATCACTATATATGTGTTCCTACTATGGAGGCTCGCAAAATTTAGAGAAATAGCACTGCAGATAATACTGGGGTGCCTTGTTGAGACCTTTGCAACTTATGCATGTATCTGCAAATGTGCGCAAACTAAATCCCTGTTTTTAATGTGAACTGTTATGCCCTGTACACACGATAGGCTTTTCCAACAACAAAATCCATGTTTTTTTTCCGACGGATGTTGGCTCAAACTTGTCTTGCATACACATGGTCACACATGTCTTGTCGGAAATTCCGAACGTCAAGAACCTGGTGACGTACAATACGTACAACGAGACGAGAAAAATGAAGTTCAATAGCCAGTGGGCTCTTCTGCTTGGTTCCGAGCATGCGTGGAACTTTGTGTGTCAGAATTGTGTACACACGATCGGAGTTTACGAGATCCAGACCTCAAGTTTTGTGTGTCGGAAATTCCGATGGAAAATGTCTGATGGAGCCTACACACGGTTGGAATTTCCAACAACAAGCTCCCATAGAACATTTTCTGTCGGAAAATCCTATCGTGTGTACGGGGCATTAGACAGGACAATTCGGTTTGTTGCAGGCTGGCTGGTAAGTTGAGCTGGGAATTTATCTTTGACATGCGTCACCCTTCCATGTGCTCCTTGCTGTTAAGGCCAGTTATTGGTTGGAGCTGTTGTGGTTTGTTTGCATTAGAAAACACACCCTTTTATTAAAGCACAACAACTTTTTCTGTATATCTATGTTTAGTTTTTTTGGGGCTTATGTAAAATCACAGTAACATATTCTGAAGATCCTCTTGGAAAGATAGACGGCATCCAGAAATGACTGGTAGCAGTGAGCTTCTTTTACTCTTGCTCTATTTGTGAGTGCTTACATTTGTCTTTTGTTTGTATTCAGCGATCTGTGAGCTCTTTTTATCCAACATTAGTCCCCTGTGATTAAAGCATCAGATAATACAGATATATAAAGAACGATCAGCACAAACAATACATTGAATTAAACAGAACAATGCAAGCTGAACACTATAGGTTAATCACATCGCCTTCAATAGGCATACAAAAAAAAGTAGTTAGTGTAGCGCAATATAAAAAAAAGAAAGTCCATCCATAACTGTAAAATAACTGCAAGTCCCAGAACAAAAGATGAGACCCCTCGTGGGAGAGTGGAAGATCCAATCCACTGCTGATTCTAGGTAACAGGCCCTCCACCACACAACCAATGCTCTTACCAGAAAAGGTGGACCCCTGATAAACCGAAGATCAAACGTGCTTGTATCCACAATGGGCTGATGGTATTCTCCAGCAGGGCAGTGGAACCAGAACCTCCAGGGCAAGTATAAAGAGACAAGGGGATACCTTCTAAGTGCTCTCCGTTTGATTTATTTTAAAAAGGATTCATAAAATAGCATATGGTGATGGCGCCAAATTCGCGCTACATGTAAAACCAAAAAGCCGGTATACAGCTAAAAACATAAGATACGAAGATCCAGAGATGGCAGCGGGTGACGTCCTCAAGATAGCTCCTCCCCGTACAGGTTACATCCTACAGGACTTCGTCAGTGAGGGCACGGCTATCACGTCACCCGGAAGTTTTAATAGCCGGCCGGTCTCCATGGAGAGCGCGGCAGACCAGAAGTTAAAGTTACTTAAAACGGTCACACATTCCCATGGGGACACAGACTATTACATAAAACTCATATCAATACTATATGAATACAATATTAAATGTAAGCATAGTGATTACTAATTGTAAGCCTACACTTGTCATTAAAGGAAAAGGAATATAAATGAATAAACGGACCTGTAAACCCGCGGCCATCTTTTCACATAGAAAAAAGACCATATATGTAGCAAAACAAAAATTCCGTATGGCAGAATACTTTTAAAAAATGTTGAAAAGACATCTGAAAACCCTCTGAAAAGGCTTGAGAACACACAATTTTTCTAAGCACTTCAAAATTTTTCACAACAGGGATCCAATATGTCTCAGATTCTGGGGGTTGGAGAAGGTGAATAAGCACTGGAGAGGGGGAAATTTTATACGCCAGTTAAGTCAGCGAGAATCCTTCTGGATCCCTGAGACACAGGTTTCAGTTCCGAGAGGGTTAAATGTTGAATTTGACTTAAACTGTTTAATATCAGATAAATAAATATTTTTCAGATGTCTTTTCAACATTTTTTTTTGTTTCAATGTTTTTTTTTACAAGATTAATCAATATACAGACGTTCACATTCAAAGAGTCGTCATAAAATAAACACAACAAGGATGCAAAATCCAATAAAATCAGTGTTCCTGACTCAGTAAACATCACTAAATTTGGCAATCAAGGATATAGCGTAGTTGGGGAGATTTTACTGTCTCCTATTGGCATCCTACCAAAATTTTGCCACATGGCATTACAGAGCTGGTAACAGGAAAGTTTAAAGAAAAAAAGAAAAAGAAGGAAAGAAGAAGAGAAAAAAGAAAAAAAAAAGAAGTGGGGGTGGGGGGAAGGATCAGGAAAGAGTAGAGTTGGGTGGGTCCCTTCACTCCGGGTCTCCCCCCACAAACCTGTCACGTTCTCCAGGAGCCTGGAGATAAGCGATCCAGGGGTTCCACACCTTTTCAAACCTAGTTTTCCTATCCCGATGGATACTAGTCAGTTTTCCATTGATCATGATCCATGAGATCTTGTGTTTCACCAGGGCAATATTGATTACAGGAGATTTCCATGCATGTGCAATGGCTATTTTGACCGCTAGAAGGATGAAAGATATGAAAGTGCGCAGATGTCTGGGGATCTCCTCCGGAAGATCACTGTACAACCCCGTTTTTGCCCTTCTAGGTATATTTTGTCCAGTCAGAGTAGATTAGGTTAAACACTCTAATCAAGAACTGTTGGACCTTCGGGCAAGACCACCAGGCATGGTACATATCTCCCTCCTGTCCACATCCCCGAAAGCACAGGGAAGAAGTACCAGGGTATACTTTTGCTAGCTTTGTAGGAACACGGTACCAGCGTGATAACACTTTATAATTCGCCTCCACCAATGAGGTGTTGAGTATTCCTTTGTGCACCATGGTCGACCATTTGGTCCACACCTCCTCCTCAATTATCTCCCCCAGGGTCCGCCTCCCATGCCGTTTGGTAGGAGGGTTTGGTACCCTGGTTGAACATGTTGTATAATTCCGTGATCCCTCCCCGTACTTCCGGCCCTTTCACACACCTGTTCTCAAAGATGGTCCTTGTAGTGATATCTACCCCCTCTCTCTGTAAGGTTTGTAGGAAGTGTATTATTTGGTAGAGACGAAATGTCTCAGTGGGGAGCATTTCTATGGTTTCCTTAAAGTAATTGGGCTTTCTTACCCCCTTATGATCTATAAAATGAGCAATTCTGTATAGCCCCTTGTTGACCCACCAGGTGAATTGGGTAATCTGTTGGCCCGGGATGAAATGAGGATTGTTGAATAGTGGAGCCACTGGCGAGTGGGGTGATTTTAAGGGGTACTGCTTACATGCTGTGTCCCACAAACGCAGGGAGTGGGACAAAGCAGGGCTCAGCAACGCCCGACGTTCTTTCGCAGGGAGCCACATAAGGAGATCTAGGGGGATGGTGGGGCTGGCCTGTGACTCCAAGTGGACCCAGTCAGGTCTATATCATTCATTAAAAATTTGATTTAATTGGACCAATTGTGCCGATCTATAATATCGTAGGAACTGCGGAACTCCCAGTCCACGTCTCCATTTAGACCTATACAGTGTAGAACGGGCTACCCGGTAGCTCCCTTTGTTCCATATAAATTTGTAGATCAGGGTTTGTAACTTCCAGGAGGAAATAGAAGGAATTGGAATTGGAAGGGATCTAAAATAGTAAAGTATTCGAGGGAGAACCGTCATTTTAACAGCTGCTATTCTACCCATCCAGGAAATATCATGCATTTGCCAGGTTTTCAGGTCATGCTCTGTGGAGTCATAAAGAGGAGTGTAGTTTGCCTGAAACAATGTAGCAATGTCAGAGGTCAGTTTGACTCCAAGAAACGGGAGCACCTGCGTATTCATTTGAATGAAAAGAATGGTCGTATAGAGTCTAAAACTGTTTCCGGGATATTTAGAGCCTCCGATTTCGATTGGAACTAGTCCAGAAATAGTTCCAAAGTCGAACATTAAGGCAAATAAATTGGGTAAGGTCGTGATAGAATCTGATATAAATAGTAACATATCATTGGCAAACAGGCCACATTTGTGCGTTTTGCTGCCACTTTCAATACCGTGAATATTGGGATTGGATCGGATAGCTATTGCCAATGTCTCAATAGCTATCACAAAGAGAAGCGCTGACAGAGGACAACCCTGTCTTATTCCTCTCCTGATTTGCAAAGGGTCCGATGTACGACCAAACCCAATAATATTAGCCGATGGGTTGGAATATAAAGAGCTCATTAGATTAAGAAAATTCGGTCCACAGTTCCATTTCCAATATGTGGAACAGAAAAGGCCAGGATATGGAGTCAAAGGCCTTATGTAGGTCTAGTGACAATAGCATGCCCTGTCGATTGTCCCACCATTCCCAGATTGAACGTATTACGGAGACCTGGTCTATGGCCCTTCTAGTCTGATCCGCTGCCTGTCTACCCTGAACAAATCCAACCTGGTCAATGTGGATGTATTGTGTTAAAAATGTATTGAATCTATTCGCGTATATTTTGGTCAGGAGTTTTAGGTCGTTATTGATCAAGGATATTGGGTGATAATTGGCCATGTCAGTATGATCCTTGTCCGGTTTAGGTATCAAACATATGTTAGCTTTGTTAGAGTCTGCGTCAAGGGTTGCGCTGTCTCTTATTGCCGTAAAGAACTGTAGAAGATGGGGGACTAACTGAGTGGCAAATTTCTTAAAATATGCTGCAGAGAAGCCGTCTGGGCCTGGGGTTTTAGAGGTCTTGGCCTGTTTAATTACCGTCAGCACCTCTTCTACTGTGATTTCCCCCTCCAAAATCTCCTGGTGAGAGGTCGAGAGGGAAGGGAGGGCGAGATCCTTTATAAAACCGTCTATGGCTCCCGTGGAAGCAAGCGCCTGTGTACCATATAATGAGGAATAGTAGTCGTGGAACAATTTCATTACCGTTTTGTGTCAGGGTGCCATTCGTGCGTCTAAGCTTAGAGATCTCCGTTCTGCGGATTCGGGGTGTTAGGTTACGAGCTAACCTGGTTCCTGGTTTATCCTTTAGTGTGTAAAAGGAGGCTTGGGACCACCTAAGATTTTTTTTCACTCTCGTCGTCAAACATAGGTTCAATTCCAGCCGGATAGAATCTATTTTGTCTCTAAGGTCTACGTTTGGATTTTGTTTATGTTGGGTCAGTAGGTCAGACAACTCTTTTTCTTTATCGTGGATAAGAGCGTTTGAGTTTTTCTTGAGGCAGGATGCTATTTAAATCAGGTAACCCCTGATCGTGGCTTTGTGGGCCGCCCAGTTAATCACTGGTGAGTAGGGATGAGCTTCAAGTTCGAGTCGAGCTCATGTTCGACTCAAACATCGGCTGGTCGCCAGTCCGCCGACCAGCGAACAATTTGGAATGTTCGCGGCAAATTCAAAAGCCGCAGAACACTCTTTTAAAGTCTATGGGAGAAATCAAAAGTGCTAATTTTAAAGGCTTATATGCATGGTATTGTCATAAAAAGTGTTTGGGGACCTGGGTCCTTCCCCAGGGGACATGGATCAATGCAAAAAAAAGTTTTAAAAACTACTGTTTTTTCGGGAGCAGTGATTTTAATAATGCTTAAAGTGAAACAATAAAAGTGTAATATTCCTTTAAATTTCATACCTGGGGGGTGTCTATAGTATGCCTGTAAAGGGGCGCATGTTTCCCATGTTTAGAACAGTCTGACAGCAAAATTACATTTCAAAGGAAAAAAAGTCATTTAAAGCTACTCACGGCTATTAATGAATTGTCGGTCCGACAATACACATAAAAGTTCATTGATAAAAACGGCATGGGATTTCCCCACAGGGGAACCCCGAACCAAAATTTTAAAAAAATGGCGTGGGGGTCCCCCTAAATTCCATACCAGGCCCTTCAGGTTTGGTATGGATATTAAGGGGAACCCCGTGCCAAAATTAAAAAAAATACCAGACCCTTATCCGAGCATGCAACCTAGAAGGCCGCAGGAAAAGAAGGGGGACGAGAGAGTGCTCCCCTCCCTCCTGAACCGTACCAGGCCACATGCCCTCAACATTGGGAGGGTGCTTTGGGGTCCCCCCCAAAGCACCTTGTCCCCATGTTGATGGGGACAAGGGCCTCATCCCCACAACACTTGCCCGGTGGTTGTGGGGGTCTGCGGGCGGGGGGATTATCGGAATCTGGAAGCCCCTTTAACAAGGGGACCCCCAGATCCCACCACCCTGTGTGAAATGGTAAGTACCCCTACCATTTCACAAAAAAGTGTCAAAAATGTTAAAAATAACAAGAGACAGTTTTTGACAATTCCTTTATTTAAAATCTTCTTCTTTCCATCTTCTTTCTTCTATCTTCTTTCTTCTATCTTCCTTCGGTTTCTTCCTCCATCTTCTTCTTCCTCTGGTTCTTCCTCCGATCCTCTGCTTCTTGCTCCGGTGTTCTTGTCCAGCATCTTCCTCCGCGGCGTCTTCTTCCCTTCTTCGTTCTCAAGCCGTTCCGCATCCATGATGGGAGGCTCCGGCTGTCTGATGCTTCTTGTCTTCTGACACTTCTTAAATAATGCAGGGCGAGGCCACCTGGTGACCCCGCCCCCCTCTGACGCACGGGGACTTGACGGGGACTTCCCTATGGGTCTCCCCGTGACGTCAGAGGGGGCGGGGTCACGTTATGTAACGTTATTTAAGAAGTGTCAGAAGACGAGAAGCGTCACACAGCAGGAGCCTCCCATCATGGATGCGGAGTGGCCCGAGAACGAAGGGAAGAAGACGCTGCGGAGGAAGATGCCGGACGAGAACACCAGAGCAAGAAGCAGAGGATCGGAGGAAGAACCAGAGGAAGAAGAAGATGGAGGAAGAAACCGAAGGAGGATAGAAGGAAGATAGAAGAAAGAAGATGGAAAGTAGAAGACTTTAAATAAAGGAATTGTCAAAAACTGTCTCTTGACATTTTTAACATTTTTGACACTTTTTTTGTGAAATGGTAGGGGTACTTTTGTACCCCCTTACCATTTCACATGGGGGGGCCAGAATCTGGGGGTCGCCTTGTTAAAGGGGACTTCCAGATTCCGATAAGCCCCCCACCCACAGACCCCCACAACCACCGAGCAAGGGTTGTGGGGATGAGGTCCTTGTCCCCATCAACATGGGGACAAGGTGCTTTGGGGGGACCCCTAAGCATCCTCCCAATGTTGAGGGCATGTGGCCTGGTACGGTTCGTCCCCTCCTCTTTTCCTGTGGCCTGCCAGGTTGCGTGCTCAGATAAGGGTCTGGTATGGATTTTTGGGGGCACCCTACACCATTTTTTTTTATTTTGGCGCGGGGTTCCCCTTAAAATCCATACCAGACCTGAAGGACCTGGTATGGAATTTAGGGGGACCCCCACGCCATTTTTTAAAAATTTTGGTTCGGGGTTCCCCTGTGGGGAAATCCCATGCCGTTTTTATCAATTAACTTTTATGTGTATTGTCGGACCGACAATTCATTAATAGCCGCGTGTAGTTTTAAATGACTTTTTTTCCTTTGAAATGTCATTTTGCTGTCAGACTGTTCTAAACACAGGAAACATGCGCCCCTTTACAGGAATACTATAGACACCCCCCAGGTACGAAATTTAAAGGAATATTAAACTTTTATTGTTTCACTTTAAGCATTATTAAAATCACTGCTTGATCCATGTCCCCTGGGGCAGGACCCAGGTCCCCAAACACTTTTTCTGACAATAACTTGCATATAAGACTTTAAAATTAGCACTTTTGATTATTCATGTTCGAGTCCCCATAGACTTTAACGGTGTTCGCGTGTTCGAACAAATTTTTTGCCTGTTTGCATGTTCTGGTGCGAACCAAACAGGGGGGTGTTTGGCTCATCTCTGCTGGTGAGGTGTCTTCTGGTTTATTTGATGTAAAGTATTCTTTAATGTGTTATTCTATGTCAAAACAGACTGATAGATTACTTGAGCGATTCATTCAGTTTCCAAGAGGTAGGACCCCTGTGTATTTGTAAAGAGTCACATGATATCCAGATCAAAGAGTGGTCTGACCATGTCACATCTACTATATTACTTGCCCGGAAGAGGAGCATTGTTTCAGGATTGGTAAAAAAGTGATTGATTCTAGAATAGGTTCGGTGGACATTGGAAAAGAACAAGTAGTCCTTCCTGGAAGGGTTGAGTTCCCACCATATAGAAATCAGATTGTGGTAGTGTAACATTTTTGCCAGTTTTGACCCAATTTTGGGGTAATGTTTAGTAGTAGTCGATGGCCGTCTTGTCTGTCAAATATGGAGTCTAGGGCTACATTGGAATCCCCCACTAAGAGTACCATCCCTTTCAGGTAAGGGTACACAGCATGAAGCAGAATTCTGAAGAAAGGAAGTTTACCTGTGTTAGAAGTGTAATAGGAGAGCAGTGAAACTGGGGAGCCCTCTAGATGCCCTACCAGCATTAAATAGCATCCCTCCGGATCGCAAATCTTCTTTTCCAGCGAGAAAAAAAACCTGCTTGGAAAAGCAGATCACAACACCTCCTGTCTTCCCTGGACCATTCGCCAAGAAGAAATGGGGATAGTAGTGGTGCAAAAATTTTGGGTTGTAGGTCGGTGGAAAATGTGTCTCCTGAAGGAGAACATCTGCCCGTAGGGATTTGTAATGTTGGAAGGCCATCCTCTGTTTTAGCAGAGAATTCAGCCCCTTAACATTGTGTGTGATAAATTTGAAGGGGACCCCCGCACTCCTGTCCGCCATGGTGCACAAAGAAAGTGGAGGGTTCACTTACCAGTCTTCACTAGAATGAGAATTGCTTTTCCTAGTTTACCGTATCGCTCAGCAGCTGAAAGCTTGATTAAAAGGAGGCCCAGAATGAAGGGAGAAGGGGTAAAGGTTACGAGAACAAAAAGGGGTTATACTCAGAAAGAAACAAAAGATCAGAAGAGATTTTATTGGAGAACTGTCCTGCAAATAAGAGCTCAACGTATATTATGTGTTGGACAGTAAATTCAATCAAACTAATCCTAGACCAGGGAAAAACGTCTCCCTGGTCGTCCACAAACATTACCCTGGGCAAAGCCCAGGACCTGGTTTGGCTTTGGTCCCCTCATTAGTGGAGGGAAACAAAGACAAACTGGGTGCATGACTACCACCACTGGCCTTAACCCGCCTTTAAACATCAACATAAGGAGCTAACAAGAGAAACACAGCAGTAAGCCTAAAACATAAATCCTAGGGTCTCTCATTCCCACTTTTAGCAATGAAATTTCAGGAAGCCTCCTAAAAATGTTCCATCTGTTATCCCACCCTAGGATCAATGAAAAATGTTGAAAAACAACCGGAAGAAAAAATTCACTCCACAAGGTCCCATCCGACCCAAAAGCAGCCTTTATATTCCTTCTCTATCATGGGGGGTCTACTTCTGAGCCTGGCTTGGCTTTTGGTGGAGCGCCATACTGGAGATGGAGGACTCCGCACAGGCTTGGTGGTGGGTGACCTGGGTATGGGGGTGCAGAGGGGTCTCTCCGGATCCATGGATATAATTCCCAGTTTCTTCAGCATAACTTCACCTTTCGGAAACATGGAAAAAGAGTGTTTCTTGTTGTGGAAAGTAAAATTCAATTGAAAAGGGAAGGCCCAGTAGTATTTAATATTTGTAGCTATCAAGGGTTGTAGCAAAGGTTTCATGGCTCTGCTCTTCTGGATAGTTGCTGGTGAGATATCAGCAAAGATCTGGATTTTGTGATCCCGAAGTTGCAGATCAGCTATTTCTCTGGCTCTGGCCATAATTTGCTCCTTAACCGCATAGTAATGAGGCTTTACATCCCTTTATGTCCCTTGGCAGTCCATCCTCCCGGGGCACCATCAGGGCCCTGTGAACTCTGTCCAAGTCCATCTTGTGGGAAGGTATGTCAGGGATGTGATGGTGGATAAGTTCCTTAATGATAGCTTCGGTGTCGAGAAAGGTTTCAGGGATTATAAAGTCGGGACCGATTTTCCAAATCATCTATCTTATTTAGTGTATCGTCCAATCTCTTGTGTATGCCCTCAATACATTCAGTGTTCTGGTTGGTTCTGGTAATGGTGTCTTCCAGGTGTTCTCTATTGTTCCTATGAGGAAGCCCAGCTCCTGAAATTCATGTTTCAGGTCAGAGGTTTTGCACTTGCTTGCTTTTTCTAGCCCCTGTTCCAAAAGAGTGGAAAACCTTGCCAACAAGATGAGGTCCCCCGAGTATTCAGATGGCGGTGGTGCCACGGGCTGAGAATTGGGAAAAGAAGGTGATTCATCCTCCATGCTCCCTTGGCTTGCTATGTCACATAGTGCTCTGTCTAGGTCTGACTGGGAGGAGAATATATCTCTGTCTGGGGACATGGACACAGTCCGAGAAGTTCAGACATTAGATTCCTTCATTGAGCTCTGACCAGGCAGATCTCGGGGCTGTGTCTGCATCTCTGGCTGCAGCACATGTGTGTGCTTTGGGGCCGCCGCTGCCATTTTGGACATGTGGCCTGTTAATGAGGATGTGTGTGCATGTAAGAATGGGGGTATTTAAGCTTACCCCTTCTCTTTTCCCCGAATGGGGGAGGCAGCAGGAGGCAGCAGGAGTCCGGCCGGGTGTGTGGATGCCATGAGGAGGGCTGCTGGGTGCTCCAGCGGAATCTGTCCGTTTAGCGGGTGTGGAGCTGGGGCCTGATCACTGCCTTAGTTCACGGGCAGCTGTGGGGGTTTTGTGTGCCTTCTCCTGGTCCTTCACTGGGTCAGTTATGCTGCGGGAGTCCAGTAGGTGAATTGTGAGCGCGGGCGGGCTCTCTGGCAGCTCCGGCGGGGTTCGTTATACCAGCGGGGAGCGGAGCTGAAACGTTACACCGCCGTCATCTCCACCTGCGCGCATGCGCCCTGCTTTTCAACGTTTTTTGAAAGTATTCTGCCATACGGTATTTTTATTTTACTACATATAGTATATGGTTTTTTTTCTATGTGAAGAGATGGCCGCGGGTTTACAGGTCCATTTATTCATTTCTATTCCTTTTCCTTTAATGGCAAGTGTAGGCTTACAATTCGTAATCACTATGCTTACATTTAGTATTGTATTCATATAGTATTGATATGAATTTTATGTAATAGTCTGTGTCCCCATGGGAATGTGTGACCCTTTTAAGTAACTTTAACTTCCCCATGGAGACCAGCCGTCTATTTAAACTTCCGGGTGACGTGATAGCCCCACCCTCGCTGACAAAGTCCCTTGGGACGTAACGCGTACGGGGGACATCACCCGCTGTCATCTCTGGATCTTATGTTTTTAGCTATATACCGTTTTTTTGGTTTTACATGTCGAATTTGGCACCATATGCCATTTTATGAATCCTTTTTAAAATAAACCAATGGAGAGCACTTAGAACGTGTCCCCTTGTCTCTTTACACTTGGATGTTCCATTTCAACTGCCGTGCTGGAGAATACCATCATCCCCTTGTGGATACAAGAACGTTTGAACTTCTGTTTATTAGAATTCCACCCTCTCTGGTAAGATAATACAGATAGCTGTGATAACTCATCAATTTGACGTCTATAAAGGACTTCTCATAGATATTCAAAATTGAAATCTCTCCTGTAAATAAACATGATTTTTTTCTGGTCAGAGGTTCCTAAGATAATATACTAATGTAATGTTTTGTCTGCCTGACCATGATGTGCTACGCACACAAACATATATTGACACACAGGGGTTGATTTGCTAAAACTGAACAGTGCAAAATCTGGTGCAGCTCTACGTAGAAACCAATCAGCTTCCTGTTTTTTTTTTTTATCAAAGCTTAATTGAAGCTGAATTTAGAAGCTGATTGGCTACCACATGCTGCATCAGATTTTGCACTCTCCAGTTTTAGTAAATTAACCCCACATAAACATGTACAAAAGAGAGAATTGAAAACAAAATTCCCTTATTTTATTTAGCTGATGGGAGAAAAGGACTGCATTCTCAGGTGTAATTGGAACAGCAGGCTAAGACTTTTTTTTCGACTCCACATATTAGAATATTGTCTAGTTCCACTAACTATAAAACACAACAGGGATCACTGCTATACCTAGCGCTCATTTTAAAGTAATTTGTATTTTCTAGACTCTATCAGTGCAGAGTGTGTGGAGGAAAGCATGGGTAATAATGTGCATATGTTCAACATCACAAGACTTGCTTGCAAGTAATATACCATTTTATTTTCAAAGGGAAGCAGGGCGTAAGTGGGCCATAGACTACCAAGTTTTTCTGATCAATCAATGGGCTTATCGAAAAAAAACAAAAAAAAACAAGCAAATTACTCATCCACAAACAAGGTGAAGATAGGAATCCTCCCTGCTGAGATATTGCATTTTGACAGCGGGGACACTTCGCTGTCAGAATACACTGATCAGTAGCTGGCTGAATTTTGATCCATCTATGGCAAGCTTTGGTGTCAGGATAGAACAGGCCTACTCAGAACTGAGGGAATAGAAGCCCTCTGTACACCTTGGTCCTAGGATTAGAGGGGCTTCACAGGAATACAGGTATCAATTTGAAGACTTAAGCCGTATACACACGATCAGATTTTCCAACGGGAATTGATGACAGGCTGTTGTCGAAAAATCCGACTGTTTGTACGCTCCATCGGACAATTGTCGGATTTTCTGTGGACAAATGTTGGATGGCAGGCGTTAAAATTTTCCGTGGACAAATGTCTGTAGTCGGATTTTCCGAGCATGTGTACACAAGTCCGTCGGACAAAAGTCCAAAGTACAAACACGCATGCTCAGAAGCAAGGAGGTCTTGTAAACTAGTGTTCGTAATGGAGAATTAACATTCGTGACGTCGCAGATTATAAAATCTCGAAATGCAGGGCGCATTCTCTTCTTCTTTAATGGGATAATAATGAAGCTGCTTTGCTTGTGATGCTGATGATGAGTTATTGCAAACAAATTTTCAAAGGCTTTTTTTTCCTAGTGATAGCAAGAATAATATTATTATGCTTTTTATTTATTTTTATTTTTTTGTTGGTGCAAGTTACAACAACACCATTATCCCGTAGTGTTTAAGATCAAAGATACAACTATGTTGGTGTCCCTTGTTATTTTTACATTGTATTTTTTAAAATGTAACTGCCTACTCACAAACTGTTATTTGAAGTAAAACACAAAGCAAAGTATTATTCTCCACAATATTGTAATTGTGCATTAAAAAAAGATAACAAATAAAATTAGACATGCTATCTGCCAATATAACTTAACCAAAAAGTGCATTCTAAGCATCCAAAAATATAGAAAATGTACCAAATCAAATCATTATTCAACCAAAAAAATAAAATAAAAGCCTAATGCATGTGTCCTGCTTCTTAATATAGGGGGTCAACAATGCTATGAGTTGGTGAAAGCAGGGGTCCATCATCCGGAGATAATTCTGAAAATGATCTGGATTATTCTCCTGGAGCTCCCGCAGCAATGGCATATGACATACTTGGTCACCATTAATAAAGCAACCAATATTTGGTCCAAGAAATCCTCCTCCTCCTGTTCCTGGACTGGACTTGGGTCAAAGCAATAACTCCAAGGCCAATAATAAATAAAACGTTATATGCTCCGATTCCGCAACATGGCTGGTTGACGAACGGCCGTTCAGAAACGAACTTAAAAGCGCGAAATGAAAAGCACGAATCAACACACACCAAACTTCTACTAACACGAAATTAGCAGAAGGAGCCCAAAGGGTGGTGCTAAAGAGCCGAAAAAATACATAATACGTCACTACGTTCTTGTTTGTTGGCCGACAATTGTGTGCCGTTTGTATGCAAGACAAGTTTGAGGCCAACGCCCTTCGGACAAAAGTCTGTGGTTTTGTCGGTGGAAAATCCGATCATGTGTACGAGGCTTTAGATACACAAGCACCATTGTTTCCCCGGAAACACTTTAGGGTACGTACGATTCACTTTAAAGTCTCTACTTGGTAAGGACTAGACAAAATTTGCTTAATAACAGGCTTCACTAAGAGTGTTCACTTAGATACTCCTGCTCCGCCCTGTTGAACTCATCAATAAATTCCCAGGTGTGGGGGAACATGTGATGCTTCGCATGCCTCCTACAGTTTAGTGTTTTTTGCCTAAGCATTGAATTACCAGCCAAGTGTTGCCATGTAGGGACAAGGAAGAGCATGCACAGCCTTGAGCAAATTGTAACTTGTACTGGAAATATTGGTGGCTGCAGCCACAGAAGTGAGATGAAGGGGAGCATGGAAAAGGTAACTGGAGATTACTTGTGGAGACTGCTATCAAGCAAACCTGTTATTTTGCTTATACCATACAACATACACATGCAGTTCTTTTGGGGGTCAGATAAGGATTTTAATATAGCTGAATTCAAGGCTTTAAAAATACCTTAAAGGTTACCTCCACTGTCGTGGAGAAAAAAATAGCAAATAAAGAAACAAAAATACAGCATATACAATTGTGACTCAAGTCATATTGTAATTGAATGTAATTAAAAATTATCTTTCCTTTTCAATCTGCAGCTCTGTAATTTTCTATAAAATGCAATGTACAATGGCTACCAGAAGGTGTTTTGTACACAGAACGTGTACGGAACGCCCCCCCCAGATATGTAACTTCCTGCTTGTGTGATTGGCTCACTGATCTTCCCAGAAGTCTGCACTAAGATACATGTCAGGTTTCAGGCATCCCCTGCAACAAAAATGTAATTTTTGGGGAGATACACCCAACAGGAAATCATGTCTAAAGGGATGCAGACCCAGCAGCTTTCCTCATTAGTGCCCTGCAGGTGCCACAGCAGATTGATAATTATGAAACCACTCCCATTAGAATCACTTCCCACATGGACACAGACAAACACACAGGGATTTCTTCAGAATAACAAAAGGTAGGAATCTGCAATAAAGTTTGTTCCTTGCAATGAACATAGATCACCCAGAGGGGAATATTTTTTTCTCAACAAAAGTGGAGTTAAACTTTAAACTTGAGCATGGTATCATATTGTTAAAATACACATTTTATTTTACTTCATTGAAATGTATATATATCCGCAATTTAAAATAATTAGCACATCAGAGGTAAGTTGTTTATACTAAACGTCGATGCATCTATGTTATATTATAGTAAACCCATCCAAGATAGTACATACGTACATAAGTTCATACAGAATGCGATACAACATCATCAGTGTTCACTTGCGTGTATCAACAGTAGAGGAGGCCCATGTTGTTAATAGAAGGATCGCTTATTGGCAGAATGGAAGTAATGGAAATGAGCTATATGATGGTCCCAGAGAGCGTCAGTAGGAGCCATTACTCCTACTGACTCCCGCAGCAATGCTAGTAGGGGTATCTGCACCTGAAATATTAAGGAATTGTATCTTTCTTGGTCCCTGTGTCTGAAAAAGCAGATTTTGTTCTGCAAAATATGTAATGCCGCGTACACACAATCAGATTTTCCAACAACAAATGTTCGATGGGAGCTTGTCGGAAATTCCGACCGTGTGTAGGCTCCATCGGACATTTTCCGTCGGAATTTCCGACAAACAAAATTTGAGATCTGGATCTCAAATTTTCCAACAACAAAATCCGTTCTCGTAAATTCCGATCACGTGTACACAATTCCGACACACAAAGTTCCAGGCATGCTCTGAATCAATTACGAGACGGAAGAGCTCGGTCTGGTAAAACTAGCATTCGTAATGGAGATAGTACATTCGTCACGCTGCAAATTTTTAAATCTCCCTTGGAGCTTTCACACTGGACAGACAGCAGCAGCTGTTTCGGGTCGGTTTGCAGGCGCTATTATTAGCGCAATAGCACCTGCAAACCGCCCCAGTGTGAAAGGGCCCTTATTATTTCTCGTGACCTCCTGAATAATATTAGTTATTTTTTTCGTCAGATCTCCATAATAATGTTTTGTATTTATTTTTATAGTGATTTTTTTTTAATCAAGCTCTCCTGTTTTATTTATTTTTTCTACTGATCTCCATAATTAGTTTTTTCATTTTGTGTGTCAAGTTACCACAACACCATTATTATCTTGTATTTTTTAACCTCAAGGAGGTTGGTTGGTGTCCCTTGTTAATTTGACATTGTATTTTTGAAATGCACCTGCCTACTCACAAACAAACTGTCCTTTTTGAAGTAAAACACATAGACAAGTATTTGTGAATCCAAAATAGCCATTTATTATGGGTCATGATAAAATAAAGAGGAAGGCAACGCTGGAGAAAACTGTGAAGTTGGCGAAGCCTTTGTACCCCAGGGCACACATCAACTATTTTACAGCCAAAATTGGTAGCATGAGGAGTCCATATAATAGTGAGCACAATCCGGTCCTGGATTACAAGAGATCAGGAACAGCAGCAGATGACATATATGTCCCCAGGCTGTGGTCATACCACAGCCTGCATCTTTTGTCAGACCAGACTGAACCCAGGCTGTCACACTCTTGTCTTCCTTCCACTCTTCCTTGCAGGCTTGCTTCCAGGCTGTGGTTTTGGAGTTGTGGCAGGAGGTGGAGGAGGAGGAGGAGGAGGATGGTCGAACTCACACAGGTGTGTTTTGTTTGTGAGTTGGCCCCTCAACTCCTTATTTAGGGACAGATACATAATTTCCTCACATATGAGGCATTGGCCCTCCTCCATTTCCTACATTTTGCATACAGCCATGGAGGCAAAGGCCTCTTGAAGAATGGGGGTGGTACTGAGGGCAGCATTAGCCTCCCGAATCAGCCCAAGCGCTCCCTCCTCCATGTTACTCCCCTTCCTGGGCCTTTCGATTGGAAGGCAGAGGGGAGGGACCTGGGATCCAGTCAGGATACTGGGCCAGGCCACCTCCTGGCTGCCACTTACCCCCACCACCTCCTGACTGCCACTTTCCCCCGCCACCTCCTGGTTGCCACATTCCACAGCCTCCACCTGGCTGCCACATTCCAGGCCCTCCTCCTGGCCATGGCTTTACTGTGTATGAAAAAGGGACATAGTTTTATTTTTTTATTCATCAGTCACACACAATTTTCAGCTCATGACTGTTGCAAATTGAATGTTAACAAATAGAAAAGACTATCATTCTGAGCCCAGCATTTTTAAATCTTGTCCCAAACATTTTTGGCCACTACTGTCTATTGATATGTAAAACACTTTACTAAATCAGCAATTAGTGATCAAATAATAACATCTAGTTAACATAATTCATTTTACAACAAGAAATATGTTGAACAATGCTATTCCTGGCTCAAGCTGGGCTCCTCCACTTCTTCCTGGCTGGAAGGCCCAGTTGGATGTCAGAAGCCTCAGCTGGGGTGGAACGAGGAGTGGAAGGAAGATTGGAAGGAAGAGTTGAGAGTGATTGCCTGACTTCAGTCTGGTCTGACAGAAAATGCAGTCTGTCATAGTACCACAGCTTGGGGACATAAATGGCATCTGCTGCTGCTCCTGATCTCATGGAATCCTGGACCTTATTGTGCTCCCTATTATAAGTGCTCCTCAGCCCACCAATTTTTGCCTTCAAATAGGGGATGGTTGCCGTGGGGATCTAATTATAATGCGGATGTTTCACCTGCCACAGACAGGGCAGCTCCCTGTACTTGTCTATGAATAGGGGGAGGAAGTTGTGATCATTGAAGCCATCCATTTTCTCTGCAAGACACAACACAATACAAACCCTAATGTCAGGCTAAACTTTGCTAATCTTGTCCCAATATAGGCCTCAATCTAGAGGCAGTATAGTCCACTGATGCACCAAGTTAAACTTGTACCTTTGTTAGAACGATCGGCGATTCCGCTACTCCTTCCTCCGCTCACAGATCGTACGTATGATGCACGCGTGTTACGCTTTATATACACTGCACATGCATGAAACTCCGCCCACCCCTGACGTTCTTTCTAGTCTATTCCCCACCCCTTGTCTTTCGCCACAGTGGGAGAGCATATGGCAGAGAAAGAGCAAGTGCATGCAGAGGAGAGCAGCAATGACAAAGTACAGAGCCATGAACATGTCAATCCCGGAGGAGATTTAAGGCCTCAAATATGTCCTTTATAGAGATAGTGGAGATGATGGACATCTTGAAGAGGGCTGACTATGATGGGGAGCATGGACCTTACCCAAACCCAAATGTCAGAAAGGCCAAGATCATGGCTAAAGTTGGGAGGAGTCTGTACAGGAATTTTGAGGCACGACCATCCAAGGATCATTTGAGGAAACGCTGGTCAGGCCTGAAATTGAGGGAGCAGGATCAGTACAGAAAGAGAAAAGTAAGTAGTTGTCGTGTGTTCCTATTATTATTATTATTATTATTACTTGCATGCTGCTCCATGTGCTTTTCTTTACTGTTGTACAGTTTAAAATGACAACTTTCAGGTTCGTGGGCACAGTAATCGTTCGTAGTAAACATCGTTTGTTCGCCTACTAATACAATGTTTTTGGCAGATACAGGTTATCTACATTTGTTCTGGCCTATTTGTATTAAAATAAGTTTATGACATTGTTGTCTAGATGGGTTTGTACTAGAATGAAATGCAAACTTGGTTCAGTGTAAGGAGAGGACACTCAGCAGCAGTTTACACATTTGGACGCAGGAGCACTAGTGTGGGACACCAGAACAAACTTTTTAGGGTGTCTTACACAGGTGCCTCAGTGGATACTAGGGGTGTCTCCATGTGTGAATATTGTACAAAAAAGGTAAGTGTTCCAGCTTTATAAAGGGAAAAAAATAATGTCTTCAGCTTGGAACTCTGCCAAAAAAGACAATTGTACAACACTTCCAAGTAATGTTTCATATTACTATTTCTGGCCTCAAATATCTGTGTGCTAAGTATTTACATAGGGGAGAAAAGACTCGGGACATCTGAGGACACCAGGGACCCCCCACTACCTAAAGAAAAGCAAATCCCCACACCACAACCAGAATATGTGGAGGAAGGAGAGGTTTATGAAGTGGGTGAAATGGTGACCACAACAGGTGAGTATCTGAGACCACAGCTTCAGGTAATAGATATATGCCTGCATATTTATAATACATGGTGTGTTTTTTTTATTTTAGGTGATGTGGATGTTGTGGAAAAAGAATCTAATTTTACAAGTGCAAGTGCACACGTCCTCATCGGGGAGATCATGGTGTGCAATTGTGATTTACAGAAGATCAAGGAAGACATCAATGATGTGGAAAAAAGATTCAAAAACATCACTGATGTTTTAGGCAGAATCTAAAACACCCCAAAAGTCTTCTAGTTTGTTTGTATTTTTATTATTTTCACACATCTTAAATATTTTTTAGAAAGACAAATTTTGAAGATGCACACAGTGTGTCAACATGTGCTATCTGCCATCACGGGCTATCAAGGTATGCGTTTTGGGGGTGCAACTCCTTCCTCACAACTAAAGTAGATGAGAGGAAGGGGTTGCACCCCCAAAACACGTCCATTGATTCCCCATGATGGGAGCTAGCACATGTTGATATTAAACATGGGATCAGGAGGGAAATCCTCATTTTGACTCTCAATTTGCATGCATCTTCAAAATGTGGCTTTCACAGGGGTGACATCACCCCATCTGATGAAGGCAATATCAACACAGTTTGGACATACTGATGTCTGATGTTGCCTTCACTTTGTAAGTTCCTGAGTTGTATATTGTTTTATGGTTTTAAACATGCCTGTTTTAACACAAAAAAGGCTATTTGTTCTGTCAAAAACAAAAATGTTATTACTAAAATACGTTGGTTTGTTCAAAAAACATTTTCTAACGCACATGTGAATGTGTACAGAGTAAAAAGTTTCCTACTCTTCTTTCAATGCTCAATATAATTTTTTGGACTAAGTTTGTGTTTACACTGAAATGAGGGTTATTTACTAAAGGCAAATCCACTTTACACTACAAATAACTTTCAGTGCAGTTTCAAGTGCACTTTTGCAGTGCACTTGTAGTGCAAAGTGGATTTGCCTTTAGTAAATAACAAATAACTCCCACAGTGCTTTATAATTTGCCACAATCATGCCATTTTCGTGACTCACCAAAATTAATTCATGGTGCTGAAAATGATGTATATTTTAAACAGTAATGCATTACATATATTAACAACAAAAACAAGGTGTGTGTGTAGCAGACCCACAACACAATATTAATTTGCTGAGGAAGAGATTGTCACCTCATGTATCAAATAAATTATGTTTGCACTATTGAAGAAAATGGCCAAAAAAAAGCCCATTGGAGAACCTAAGAGACAGCTAAAAGAAACACAAGCAGTAAATCAAAGTAAATATTATTTCAGTTTAACTAAAAAAAAAATATTTTTAAAATGTTTATGAAAGATTTTCTGGCATATCAATGGCCCCCCTACCCGCAAAGTACTCCATATATTTGATACGGACCTCGCAGGCACTTTGGGGGGGCAAGCCAGGACGGCCAACTTCAAGCGCCGTGAGGGTTTGTTTGTTAAGTCTGGCCTCAGGCCCAACTGAGACAACATAGTTCATTGAATTTCTGCTTAAATAGTTGTGGAGAATGCAGCATGCAAGGATTATATGGTTAAGTTTATATTCCGCCATGTTGATTGCCGTAAGGAATAGGCGGAACCGGCTGGCCATTATCCCAAAAGCATTCTCAACCACTCTTCTGGTTTTGGCCAGCTGGTAGTTAAAAACCCTCTGGTCCGGGGTGAGGATCCTCATCAGGAACGGCCGTATCAGGTGATCACCCAGCCCAAACTCTTCATCAGCAACAAAGACAAACAGGAGTCCTTCCACGTTCTCTTCAGCAGGTGGCAATCCCAAGCCACCATTTTGGAGCCGTGTGTGGAACTTTGTCTGGGCGATGACTCCCCCATCCGACATCCGGCCATTCTTACCCACGTCCACATAGAGAAACTCATATGTCGCCGACACCACCGTCAACATCACAATACTATTAAACCCCTTGTAATTATAATAATATAACCCCGAGTTGGGGGGTGGCACGATGTGGACGTATTTCCCATCAATTGCCCCTCCGCAGTTGGGAAAGTCCCACCACTGGGCAAATTGGGAAGCCACAGTCTGCCAGTCCTGTGGCGTTGAAGGAAACTGTGGAGTCAAACAAGGAAAAAGAACTTAGTAATTTTACACATAAACATTGCAAGCAGATTAGACACAAACATTCTTGGCCAACATCAGTATAACACTTATTTTAAGGAGTATTTAAAGACAAAAATATAAGATCAAAAAAACACAACACAAATCCGCGCTTAGGAGTAAAGAACTGCAGCCTCCCTAATATGGAACACCACCTAAGTGAGGTCCTGAAACAATAAAAAATCTACTTCAGGGAAAATGGTGCTGTTCACTACTTGATTATATGTACTTCTACTGCACTACTTGAATATTACCAAATTTCAGCTAAAAGTGAATAGTGCTTTAAATAAATATACATAAAAAAGAAAAAAAATGAAAAATATAAATAAGTATATATAAAAATATATATGTACATGAAAAATATAAATCTATATATATATATATATATATATATATATATATATATATATATATATATATATATATATATACAGTGATCATACAGCAAAACACAAATGATAGAGTGTTACGTGCTTAATATTACGTGACTCAATTGCTAAAAAATTATGTAACGTATAAACCAAAATAAAATCAATACACATTTCATGCTTCTAAACAAAAACAAAAAATATTAGTGACAGATACTAGTATCAAACTGATAAGTCCCAACAAAAATATGTAATCTGTATGTGTGTACAACTGTACACTATTGAATAACTGTCTGTGAACTGTGATCCATGCACAAAATTGAAACAGAAGTGACTTCCAGTGCTCCCCACTTCCTCCGCATCACCCACTTGTGCTTGCACTCACCAGAGTGCCTCACCCATGCAGGGGTAACAAGTGTAATAATAATATTCCAATGGCGGTGTCCCCTTTAGGCAGGTTATCCCACAGTTTAGTACCACTGCATTCCACCTCGCAAAGGTATCTCTAGGAATCCCCAACGGCAGGCATCTGGTGATCATTTCCTGCTTGTCAGTCCAGCTGGGGTCAAAGTAAGAACCCCAACACCAAGCCCCTGCACAGCATGAACTCTACGACGAGTACGTACCCGCAACATGGCTTCAAAACGGTCGGCTGGTCAGAATGAACTAACAGAATGCACTTAAAATCAGAAAGGCCTGAGAAGAGCGAGCTGACAATCAGAAACGAGCGGACAAGAACGCACTGTAATTCAAATACGTACTATAATAATACGCACTGAAAAACAAATGCGAACTGACTACACGCAGTGAAAACCAGATATGAACCCACAAGCACAAACTGAAGAGCAGTAACGATCGGAAAAGCATGAGGCTGGAAAGCGCAAATCGTCTCTCACCAAACTTCTACTAAAACGAGATTAGCAAAAGGAGCCCAAAAGGTGGCGCACTGGCTATTAAACTTCCCTTTTCTAGTGCCGTCGTACGTGTTGTACGTCACCGCGTTCTTAACGTTCAGAATTTCCAACAAGATTTGTGTGACCGTGTGTATGCAAGACAAGTTTGAGCCCACATCCGTTGGAAAAAAACATGGATTTTGTTGTCGGAATGTGCGATAGTGTGTACGCAGCATAAGACTTCTGTCACTGATATGATGTATCTAGATGATCTAGATGTATTGCGTTTTGGCACAAACAATTTACCTTTGATGTGCTAATTGTTTTTAACAGCAGTATATCATTTGAATAAAGTAAAGTAAAAACCTGTATTTTAAATGTATAGTAAGATACAAGTGTAATTGCATTTAAGTTGTCTTTAAAGTTTCATAGCTAGAATAATATCTATATTACATACCATTTGGTGAGCCAGTTCTTTTTTGTAATGTACAATAAGGCATAGTCCTATTACTTGTGAGTAAGGTGTTTAATAGGAAATGCAGAACATGGAACCATACAGGGTAAAGACAAAATAATAAGAATAAGAATAATAAGTACTGATTCATGACAAAATATAATTGCAAACAACAGAGGCTATGCTAATTATTTAATTCTGAATATTCTAGTTGCCTGAAATCCTCTAGCTTCAGTAATTTTTGAGGTACAAACAGTGCCGGCCCGTGCATTGTGGGTGCATGGGCGTTGCCCCCCCGACACCTCCAACACCCTCCCTATTCATGTGCCTGACCCCTTTCAGGACGCCTGACACATGAAATACTATGACGGAGGGTGTGTATTTTGAAGCACATGATTAGAGCCAGAGGCTCTAATAGGCTTCAAAATTGGGTGGGCTTGGGGCACAGAGCACTGCGTCCTGATCCCACCCTGTTGTATGGCATAGCAAATGAATTTTCACTATTTTCACACTAACGTTCCTCCCTGCCAATAAGCAGGCAGGTCAGTGAGACCTGTCTCCCAATCGGCCAAAGCATTAGGTGATCCTATTGGATGCCTAATGCTTTGGCGGAAGAGGAGACATGGCGGAGGAAGCCTGAGGAGCTGAGCAGACACACGAGCCGCAGCCGCAGCCGCCGTTTCCCGCCACTACAGAAGAGGAGGAGAGCCCCATCACTCGGTAAGTGCCGCCGGACCGGCTGCCTGTGGGGGGGTGTTAGTGATGCTCCTGGCTGCATTTGATGGGCACAAGTGGCTGCATATACTGGGCACAAGTGGCTGCATATACTGGGCACAAGTGGCTGCATTTGATGGGCACAAGTGGCTGCATTTGAGGTGCACAAATGGCTGCATATGATGGGCACAAGTGGCTGCATTTGATGGGCACAAGTGGCTGCATTTGACGGGCTCAAATGGCTGCATATGATGGGCACAAGTAGCTGAATTTGATTGGCACAAGTGGCTGCATATGATGGGCACAAGTGGCTGCATTTGATGGGCACAAGTGGCTGCATTTGATGGGCACAAGTGGCTGCATATGTTGGGCACAAGTGGCTGCATTTGATGGGCACAAGTGGCTGCATTTGATGGGCACAAGTGGCTGCATTTGATGGGCACAAGTGGCTGCATATGTTGGGCACAAGTGGCTGCATTTGATGGGCACAAGTGGCTGCATTTGATGGGCACAAGTGGCTGCATATGATGGGCACAGTGGCTGTGTTTGATGGGCACAATGGCTGCATATGATGGGCACAAGTGGCTGCATTTGATGGGCACAAGTGGCTGCATTTGATGGGCACAAGTGGCTGCATATGTTGGGCACAAGTGGCTGCATTTGATGGGCACAAGTGGCTGCATTTGATGGGCACAAGTGGCTGCATATGATGGACACAGTGGCTGTGTTTGATGGGCACAATGGCTGCATATGATGGGCACAAGTGGCTGCATATGATGGGCACAAGTGGCTGCATATGGTGGGCACAAGTGGCTGCATATGGTGGGCACAAGTGGCTGCATATGATGGGCACAAGTCTCTGCATTTGATGGGCACAAGTGGCTGCATATGATAGGCACAAGTGGCTGCATATGATGGGCACAGTGGCTGCATATGATGGGCACAAGTGGCTGCATATGATGGGCAAGGTGGCTGCTTTTGATGGGCACAATAGCTGAAATTGATGGGCACAGTGGCTGCATTTCATGGGCACAATGGCTGCATTTGATGGGCACAATGTCTGCATTTGATGGGCACAGTGAGGCTGCCCAAAAATTTTGAGCACTATCCGCCACTGGGTACAAACAATAAACAAGTTTGCTGATTAGGAAAGTCTAGTTAAAAGTCAAAATCCATTATCAGCATGTTATGTTGGGTGCCTCAAAATACTAAAGTGAGGGGTCAGCATGACGTCAACCAAACGGTATTTTTAGAAGGTCAGAAATGGCAGCTTTTATGTATCTTTGGTCAATTTTTGCTTGAATTTAACTTTTCATGCAAAACACCTATGCCATAAACATTCTGATTATACAAAAATAGTTGTAAATAACATGTACAGTATTTTGTATTGACCATTAAAAAAATCCAAGATGCATTAAGACACACTTGCCAATGCAAAAAAATAAATTTTTTAAAGTGAGAAACTGTAATGTAATTAAGCTTTCAGAGAAGCCCACGCTGTTGCTGAAAAAACTCTCTCATTCTATGAGATATGTAAAGTATAATAAAAGCCATTTTCATAAGTCTGTAAACAAACTTTTTAACTTCTTTATTTTAAACGTATAATGTAATATAGAGGTGCCACAGGCACTAATGGTGAGAAATAACTTATATGTTTTTGGCGGGAAATGGAGGAATTGCCACAAGTCATTCAGGTTAACTGGATAAAACAAAGTAATTGATTTGCTGAAGTGCAGGATAATTTCTATATAGCACTTAGAATGAAAGAGATTAAACTAACCAAATCAATGAATGTCAACTTCCCAGTATGGTGACATATTATCTATGATACAAAACATTACCACATTATTTCATCAAGGTTTCTCTTTTTTTTTATATGCGTATTGCACATTGAACTTAAGCAATCCCCCATCACCATTGGCAATGACTGATTATACATTTTATCATATTATTCATTTTTTTTATGTCTAACCAAGGTCGGACATGGAGGTCAGACAGATACTTTAATGCATCTTGTTTTTAAGATAGCAATTTATAAGGCATATGATAGGAAGTGACAGTGAGATAAAGAGATTAAGAAATATTTGGTAAGCATGGGTAATGACAGATTCCAATGTAACAAAGTGTAACAAAAGTCTACAGATCCATGTATAAAGAAAAGAAGACTAGGAAATAGCCTAAATTCCTTTTATTCTGAAACCAGGATTCCAAATAATTTATTAATTCAAAGTGATAATAAACCTTGTTTTTTTTTTTTTTGCATTAAAATAATAAACATGTCATATTTACCTGCTCTGTGCAATGGTAATAATGAATCTGTGCACCTCCTCTTAGGCGAGTGCCCCAGTAGAAGTAGAAAGCCTTTTTCTATGGGGGCGGTCTTGCGGGCTCACTCCTGAGCCTCCCTGTTCTGCGTCTATTGACACAGACAGGGTGGCCCAGCCCGCCCCCACTCTCTCATCACAGAATTTGATTGACAGTAGCAGGAGCCAATCGCTCCTGTTGCTATCAATCTCCCAAGTGAGAAGGGAGAGAGCGTCAAGATCCATTGCTCTTGTGCACATTGCTGGATCAATATCGATCTTAGGAAAGTTAAGGGGGGTGGGGTGGGATCTTCTGGCACAGAAGGTTTTTTTCCTTAATGCATAGAACCTTCAGCCTTTACAACCACTTTAAGCATAAACAGTTATAAAAAAAAAAGAAAGAAAGAAAATAGCAGCGGGACGCAGAGGGAAGAACATGCATTACATGTATTTATTTTTAAAGCGGAGTTCCACCCAAAAGTGGAACTTCCGCTTATTTGCTTTCTACCCCCCTCTCCAGTGGCCACATTTGGCACCTTTGGCACCTGTTTTTGACTGGTCCCTGTCCCCACTTCTGGGAGACGTCCCTCGGAAGTTCGGTCCCCCTCCTCCTTTCTCCACCACCGGCCAAATAGAAATGAGAAAGCGCAGCGTGCTTCGTGCATGCGCAGCAGGGAACCATCTGTAAAGCCGAAAGGCTTCACTGCCGTTTCCCTTAGAAGAGGTGGTGGCAGCAGCACCTAGTAGCCAATCCGAAGATCGGCTGGGGTGCCGACATCGCAGGTAAGTGTCCATATATTAAAAGTCAGCAGCTACAGTATTTGTAGCTGCTGACTTTTAATTTCTTAATTTTTTTTGGGCTGGACCTCCTTTTTAAGGCGGCGATAAACTGAATTGACTGCACCACCTTCTGGCTGCATTTGGTAGATATAAAATATCTGAATTAAGTAATAGTTCAGATCTACTAGTCAGAATAATAAAAAAGAATCTGCCAATATTACATACAGATAAAGATTTATATGAAATTCTGCAAGCAGGTTGCCTTTTTCTCTAGCCGACATGCGCCCACACTGGGGACTACACTATCACCTAGTCTATTTTCATCCAAACAATGCCAACCCACCTGGCTCTCCTGTCCTGGCACCTTTGTAATATAAAAACCTTTAGGTACTGTAACTTGTGTGATCTGGGTAAAACATTTGTTGCCGCAGCTACAGGTGAAGAGTTTACTATACAGCAATACATCAACTGTGGCACAAACTATGTAATTTACCTGATCACCTGTATTTCATGCAGCCTCCAATATGTAGTCTGTACCACACGTCCTCTGAGAGCCTGTATAGGGGAACATTACTGTGACACAATTAGCCCAAATGCTAGAAATATTTTGAATGCAACACGTCACTTTAGGGAATGTCTCCAGGGTGCTCTCTCCTCTTTCCGCTTTAGAGGAATAGAATGGTTGTCTCACTCCCCCAGAGGAGGTGACAGGGAGAGAAGGCTACTGGGGAGAGAAGCATGGTGGATTTTTAGATTAAAAACTAGATCGCCTCAGGGGTTAAACCTGAGGTGGTCTCTGGATTTGCACTTACATTAAGAATGCCTCTCCCCAGAGCCTCCTCTCTCTTTCTCTCTTTTCCTCCTCTGGTGTCTTTTTCACATACCTGAATTATTTTTATTTTTATTGTATTTTTTACTTTTTGTATCTAGTGTTTTTTGTATTTCATGGTGTGTTTTAATCATGTATATGTGCATGAGTGCATGCATGAGTGTGGGCACACATGTACTTATTATCACTCTAAGGTGTGTGACAAATAGTGGCATACATATGGATCACCCAATATGCAGTATAACTGATTCACCTTTTTTGGATAATTGCCTGTAGTCAATTAAGACAATTAATGGGTGGAGCCAGTGGTCCTTGGAGCTACTATTTATTTTCAAAGTTTCATATCTGTAATGTGGTTATGACTAAGGCCTTATAGGCTGAAATGCGTCAACTGTTCTTATTTGCGTTTGGTCACTGTGGCTTGCCAATGAATATTATACTTCTTAAGAGCAATCACCGGAGTGTGGATCATCTTTTCCTCATTTCCCTACTCAGCCACCGACTGTGGATCGAGCACCTGGGATCTCTGCTTTCTATGTGATGTATGGGTAGTAGCACTAATTTTTTTGTTTATATTCTGATGCTACAGCTGTCCCTTGCCGGCTCTAAGACCAAGAACTGAGCAATCACATGACTGCTGATTGCTTAGTTCACTGTCACCTCTGAGGAGAGAGCAATGACTGTCAGTCAGTCAAAGCTCTCTGCTCTGCCACTCTAGCACTCACTGGAGTGCCTGGATGGCGAGTGAGCAGGAGTGGCTGGCTCTGGCTTTTAGCAATACGCTGAGAGGTTTTGTCAGCTGTCAATCAGGCATCTTGGTGGATCCTAACAACATGGTTGGGATCTTCCAGAGCCTGGAGTGGCTCTGTGATATCAGCTGGCAGAGTTCTTTGGTCCGCTGTCAGCTGATTCTGGATCACAGGAGAAGTAAGTTAAGCTTAAGCCATACTTCTTCTTTAACCACTTCAACCCCGGAAGGATTTACCCCTTCCTGACCAGAGCATTTTTTGCGATTCGGCACTGCGTCACTTTAGCTGACAATTGCGCTGTTGTGCAACGTTGTACCCAAACAAAATTGATGTCCTTTTTTTCCCACAAATAGAACTTTCTTTTGGGGGTATTTGATCACCTCTGCGGTTTTTATTTTTTGCTCTATAAACAAAAAAAGATGGACAATTTTGAAAAAAAAGCAATATTTTTAACTTTTTGCTATAATAAATATCCCCAAAAATATATAAAAAAAAATTCTTCCACATTTTAGGCCGATATGTATTCTTCTACATATTTTTGGTAAAAAAATCGCAATAAGTGTATCGTGGTTGGTGTGCGCAAAAGTTATAGCGACTACAAAATAGGGGATAGATTTATGGCATTTTTATTATAATTTTTTTTTACTAGTAATGGCGGCGATCTGTGATTTTTATCGGAACTGTGACATTATGGCAGACAGATCAGACATTTTTGACACTATTTTGGGACCATTTACATTTATACAGCGATCAGAGCTACAAATAGCCACTGATTACTGTATAAATGACACTGGCAGGGAAGGGGTTAAACACTAGGGGGCGATCAAAGGGTTAAGTGTGTTCCCTAGGAGTGTTCTAAATGTAGGGGGGATGGGCTCACTACAACATAACAGATCACTGCTCCTGATGACAGGGAGCAGTAGATCCCTGTCATGTTGCTAGGCAGAACAGGGAAATGTTCCTAGCCACAACTGCAATTTTACGTGACCAGCGGGCACACTCCCGCGGCATGCGGCAGGTGTGTGTGGCCCACTAGGCACCAAATTCAAAGGGACCTACGGGTACGCCCTTTTGCCTGCCCGTGCCATTCTGCCGGTGTAAATTGGCGTGTGGTGGTTGGCAAGCGGTTAACATAGAGCAAACATGAAGAATGTGAAGTTAGAGTAAATTCAAAACTGTTTATCTGCACACATGTTCTGGGTGGTGACTTATAGTACCAGGATAAATCCTGTATCAATGGCTTGTGATACAGTAAGCAGAAAAAGAGCACCTAGATATAAGAGTTAAAAAAGTCAAAAAAGAGTGCCTAGTTTTACATTTACCTTCAGCAGATTGGCTAAATAACTAATATTTGCTGGAGAGTCAGGTGATAGCAGGCTACACATTTTACTTGAGCACAGTTGTAGTGTTTGCTGGATGCCACTCACTAATTGCTTTCACTAGTTACATGGTATTTCTCTTTAAAAACCCTGGGAAAATAAAACATGTTATGTGTTAACAGCCATCACACACTAAATATATCATAACTGCAAGAATTCATACACCCACTATAACCAGTGTGAGTATAATAATAATCTACAAAATTAAGATAATACACATACCCTTCTAACCTTCCGCCATTCTATGCAACAATGAGTATGGCAGGTGTCATTCATTATGTTTACAATAATATATTTTATAATGTGGTTACCCATATCAAAGCACATTCTCCTTTCTCTACTTCCCTTACAGGTAACCATAGTATATTCTGGTGATTTTCTTGACCACAGCAGCAGATGTCATCATTTTGCCTGGTAATTCTAATAGAGATTTTAGGTAAGAATTAAAATTGGTATGAAAGGTGGGGGTGGCACTTACACTGGAGGCGGAACGTCTTCTGCTTCATAATGGAGGATGAACACTAAAATTGGAGACATGAAATATTGGTGATATGTCTAGCTGCATATGCGTTTGCTGTCTTAAATGACCTGTCATTAAAACACCATTACCATTAGAATTATTACTAGCCATTGTCTTGATCCACTACATTTCCCCAAAGGCTGCTCTTTCTGCATCAGAAAGCCATATACGTTCTGTCACCATGGCAATTGTGAATGGGAGTATATCTTACTGACTTACTGATTCTTTGGAGAGGTATACAAAGCTCAATATTAAATGTACAACACAATTTAAAACACAAAGCAATAAGCAGAGGATTAATCAATTTTTTCAGATTTACCATGCGATTTCATGAAATAACAAACTTAATTATTAAAAAAAAAATCACTACACCTGCACAAACAATATTTCACAAAAAAAGGAATGCTATTTATAAAGAATGCCCCCTTCCTTTCAGCTTCTGCTCAGTGGACCTCTCCCACTTTGGAATCCATACTTACATATGTTGCAGTACATCTGTTGATATTGCAAAATATGTCAGATATATGATTTATATTTTACAATGCATGATTCCAATTAAATACTGATGATTGTATCGAACCATTATTGGAGTTCTTAAAATAGCAAATGGTAACCTACAGCTAGCGGTTTTATTACATTGTGTAAAAAAATTAGGTTGTGTACATTTGAAAATTCCTAAATTTATAAATGATATATTATAATAGTAATACTGATCTAACTAACACATCTGAATAAAAATTTAAAAAATATTAATTTTATAAATTGAAAGGGGACTTGAACTATTCCTGAACTGTAAAATCAAAATTCAGTAATCATGGGCATTGACCCCAGTAACTATTGAGCCATCATGCAGATCCATATATATGAAAATATGTGGTATTTTTTTCTGTGTCCACTCATTGTGAACATATGCTGTCTTGAGAGAAACCCCTATCACTGGAAAATGTTTCTGTTGACCCTTTGGGGGCTCAGGTTAACACACACCATTAGACATTTGCAGCTATAGTAATTCTGCCCTAATTCATCTACAACTAGACATTTTACAGCATATTCTAGCAATTTGTTGAATATACACTAAATGTCCTCATTGGTGCCTGGATAATATGTTTATTACCTCTTTATTTGGTTCTATTTATTTCCATGATATTCTATGCCCTTGGTGCGCAACTTGCAGCCCTTTGGTACCTATATGTAGCCCTCGAATTTCAGAAGCCAGTGATTGGAGTGGGTGTATTGTCTCATGTAATACTCATATGTATTCTGTCTCTGACTGTTTCCTGTCGCATGTCTCCAGTCATCAATCACAGCTGTAGCATGTCTACACTCTCTGAAATCTTCTGTTGCATTAGATATATTATGTATGTCCCCCTGGCAATGTCGGAGGCTCTTTATATCTAATACATTGACTTCCATTGTTCAACACTGTGGATGCTGGACTATAATTTCCCTCTTGGCTCTTAAGGCACATAATTTGGTATGATGAGCTAGGGCCATTATACACATGGTGACTCATGAAAATGTATACATTTCAACAACTTTGGAGCAAGTATTGTCATTTCATACTGGTGGTGGCTTGGCTTATCTCTTAAAAGATACTTTGCATGTTTATATTAAATAATGTTGATGCTCATAGAGCATATATTTAGTTGATATTGTATTTAGGGTCCTACAGTTATTATCACAGTGAAATAATTGTTTTTAGGATTCCTTCTTTAATAAAGATCTGATTAATTATAATAGCTACGCGTGTTCAATAAGCAACCCAGAGAGATTTATATATTTTGTTTTTGCAAATTAGGCAGCAATATAGTTCAATTTATTAAGTTAATGTATTTGTTTTTATTACTACTGTATGCTTTAGATATTCAATGCCAACATATTACACATGGCTTTCCAATCTAAAGAAATCACCATGCAAACATACAAGGGTTAACAAACAGTAATAATAAAAGAAAAAGTTTAAAAGTCCTGACACTATGTACAAAGTGTATTTGTGGTCGGGTATACTCACTGTAATGAAAATATGGCCTGAGGTGTGCCCTGGCTGTAGACAAGAGGGTATGCCTACAAGGGGGCATACCCTAGATATGATAGTGGAAAATGAAATAAGAGAAAAAGGGGGGAGAGGGTGGGGCTAAACGTAACACAGTGACCACGTGAAGTCACATGTGTTGTGACGCAACGCGTCGGAAGGAGCTTGGTGACGTCACTTCCGGTTACGACCATGACCGGAAGTTTCTACATTGCTGCCTGGCTTATATATGCCATTTTTTTGTGAAGGAGCATTTTATCTGTTTAAGATTTTTTAATAAATGCAAACAATTAATTTTTTTAACTTACTGCACTATGGAGAGCCTTCTTTTTTGCCTCTAATCTCTGGGAGATACTTTCCTCTAGGAAAAGACCGTGGAGACCAGAGAAAATCTGCAGTGATTCCTTGGATCCTGTAAGGAAGATTCAACAACAGTTTGGTCATTTGTCAAAGCTTCACTAGACCTGTTGGGGTCTATCCATAAGGCGAGAGGTTAGCACCATTGGGGGAGGATTGCAGCAAGTCAATACCATCTTACATCTGTAATTTGGACTCCCACGTCTGTCCCTTTCCCCCTCATCTTTATTTGTCTGCATAGGATTACCTTTGTCTACACTATGAATTTGGGACTGATCATCTCTCTGAATCACCAGATTCCTTTGGATGCTTTTTTTATTATAATTTGATTACTCCCACGGAATCATTCATTTGAAGTTGATTTTGATGTGATGCACTTTATTGGACTTTATTGCACTAATGTTTAGCTGTATATTACTTGGATCAAAAAAAGAGCAGCGCTGTGATTACCTTAAGGTTACCCTACAGAATAAACAGATATATAAAGTGAAAATACCTATTTAAGTGTTAATAAATTATATCAAATATGTGAATAAGGAATTGATCACATGAAGATTAGTCCCAAAATCAGTAAACGAAAAAACAGTCCAGATGTAAGTCCCAACAGAAGAAATGGACTGATGAGGGGAGATAGGATAATGTTCTAATGTGCTAATATAAGCTTGCCTTCTGGTAAGCGCACAATTTTATCAGTTTGTCACATTGGTGCGGTGAAGGTCTCATTTATCCAACTGTACTTCATTTGACAATCGGGATTGTTATCCTATCTCCCCTCATCAGTCCATTTCTTCTGTTGGGACTTATATCTGGACTGTTTTTTCGTTTACTGATTTTGGGACTAATCTTCATGTGATCAATTCCTTATTCACATATTTGATATAATTTATTAACACTTAAATAGGTATTTTCACTTTATATATCTGTTTATCTATAGGGTAACCTTAAGGTAATCACTATCACAGCGCTGCTCTTTTTTTGATTTTGTTTACTGAGTGTGTGTATCCCACTTTTAGCGGCTGCTTTTTTGTCAATATTGATTCATCCTTTATACACTTGTTTTGTTCTTGATTTGTAGGGTTTTGCTCATCTAATGTTATATCAGTGTTTATATCCAGCGCGGCTGTTTTCTTTATTTATATTACTTGGATGTTATGCACTTTATATGATATTGAACACATATTTATGAGTCTCTCTTTACGAGGAGTATTTGAGAGGTTCCCTGATATTTTTATTATTTTTTGCTTCTTTAGCACCTTAGTGATGTGTTTTACTAATTAGCGCTACTTCATTATATTTAAACATAAATAGATGAATAACCCCCTCCCACAAATACAGACTAACTACCTCAGCCCTACAACTTGTGGTCGGGTATACTGACCATAACGAAAATATGGCCTGAGGTGTGCCCTGTCCGTAGACAAGAGGGTATGCCTGAAAGGGGGCAAAAATGAAATGGAACCACAATAGGTTTAAAGATTTATTAACAAACAGAAAGACACCTTATTCTGCGAGTCTACTAACGCTCTGGCTATTTCCACTTGTAGATCGGGGATATATAACAGGTGGACTTCCACCTACCCAACTTCTTAACACTATGCAGAGGAACCTGGTGTTTGGAGGCTGCCGATGCCACCTCAATCCTAAATGTATGTCCTGAGATTAGTGTGGATCTAATCCCTACGCTGGGGGTGAGAGTACGCACTTGGCACATGAACACTGAGGTGGTTATGGGTTGTATGGGGAAAGGTAAGAGTGGGGTACCTGGAGGTAGATGGTATGTAAAAGAGAGCAGGTCATCAAAAACAGCTATGGGGCACCATGCATTACATGTCAGGTAATAATAAATTACAACCCCGCTGTCCTGACGAGTTTTGGTTCGTGGTAATGTACATGTAAACTGGTCAGCTGACTTAACCAAATGTCTTTACCCAGAATAGTGGACATACTCTTGGACCAAATGGTGCTGAGTTAAAGGCTACCACAAGCTGTTTGAACATGTCGGGGGAAATGAGAACCCTAGAAGGTAGCTTAACCGGTTAGCACTTCTGAATGCCCTTTAAAACAGCCTTAGCTGGATGAGAGGAAAATAGGGTAGGTCTTCTTGGGTCGTTTAGCGACAGATGATGTACATCTGCTAAAAATGCCCTAATGGTAGCGTGAGGCAGCTTAAGATTTAGGTGGCAAAAAGTAGCGATGGTTAGGATGTGCTTAATTAAATGTGGCAATGGTGACAGGAAATGCATCATGAACAGGGTGTAAGTTCTCCAGGCTAGCCTATACATGCGCGCTGTACTGGACGCTAGTGAACCACCAATCAAGTGACCAACAGCCTCCTTAAGACCTTTGAATCTAGTCTGAGGAGTGGGGACTCGATCTGCCTCCGGTACATTCCTGAAGAAAGCCCAGTAGACATGTGCATGACAAAAAAATTTGTTTTGTTTCATTTTGTTTTGATTCGTTAATCTGCTTATTTAGTTTTGTAAAATTTGGTTCATTCATTGAATTCGTATTCAGGATTCTTATTTGAAATTCATATTCGGAATTTGTTTTAGGTCTTTTTCAAATTTTCTTCAAATTTACCGTTTATATAGATTCAAAACTTTCTAATTGATACATTTTGAATCGGCCGAATCATAAATTTTAGATTTGTATTTATTTATGTTTTATTCTGATTTGTATGTGGCAAAGTGAACAAACAAAAGGAAACCTTCATGAAATGATTATAATGACTCTTTAAATCACCGTTGGCTTAACTAAAACAGCATTATTTCGAATTGGTACTCTAATAACCCACACAGTTTTTGATTTCAGAAACAGGTTTACAGTTCAAATTCGACTTGGATTCAATGTAAAATTCAATTTGAATTTCAATTTGAATTTCAAAAATTCTGACAAATTTCATTTCAGTATACGGAGCATTCGGTAGACGTCGTTTATACTGTAATTCAGGTATTCAGATAAATCCGAATCTCCGACCAATTAAAAATTCAGCCAAACATTTATTTGAAACAAAATGAACTGCACATGTCTAAAGCCCAGGGCTACGCCACTCAGGCTGACTCTCCAAGAGTCGAAAGAAGGTGTTACGAAAGGCCCAATCAGAAAGCCTTTGTCCACTTCTGTATGAAGCAATAAGTCCACTGAACCTGGATCCAACATGACTAAAATCAGATTCCTGCACTCAAATGTCTCACGTGGGTGAGCGAGCAACCCAGTGTGGAAACCAGAGGTGATCCCCTGGCATAGAAAATTTGCCAAAACCGGAGCTGGGTGACTATTTAAGCAGAAATCGAGAAAATCAACGTCTACACTGCTTAGTCAGGAACTAGATGTCTGAACCTTCTTAGGGCATAGGGTTCGAGGATGAGCCCTAAAACAAACTGAGCAGATTTGCAATAGCCTGCACTCATTAAAATTGCACACCCCATGATTGAAGTTATTAGTTATTTGGGCTCTGCCTAGGTAATGAATCGGCCTGCCCAACTTACAACTTGAGGGGATTGTAACAGGGAAGGAACCACAGCAGGTCCAAAGATGGCATCGGACACCATTCACTATTGTGGGTTATAGACTGGCAGTACTGACATGCAGGTGATTCAAGGCCAGCGACAATGTCTACAAAAGAGAACGGTGTCGAGAACGCTCCATTCAGTGGAGTATTGGAACTGGGACAAGGCAGCGGCAGCCTTAGCCGAAAATGACCTATCATAGTTGTAAAATCCATACCCACCGTACTTCTAGCCCAAGTCAACCACGTTATGCAGATATTGGTCTAACTCCCCCCTCCCACCTGGGTTAATAGAGCAAATCACATTCCTGAATATACTAAAAGCCAAAACAAACTCTGGTATGTTCAGTTTCCTATTGAGCCTAGGAACCTTGGCTTTCATAATGACGGAAACGTCGCTACATGAGTACTTTTTATTTTTTTTGCTAATGGAAGCTGGGATAAAACGTGCGGTAATACCTATCAGGGCAGGTACGGGCATACCTGCAGCTTCAGGGACTACTGCACTGGTGACATTGGTATCTTGAGCAGACAGGCCTGTAACAACATTGGCCACTGCAGGCTGATACAGGCTTCCACGATTTCCAACCTGAATATTCTGGATGGAGGTAGACAGAGTTTAATAAGGTGTGAATCTGGGCTAAGGAGGTGGCCATGGACTGATTTGATATGGGCTGTTGACTAGCAACTCTGCCTTCCTAGCTGTGGCTGGATAGGAAATACCCCGCTGGTGGAGTACTGTCGTAAGTTTAGGGATAGTCCAGGCTGGTAAAGATGACATGCTGCCTTGCTCCGAGGATCTTGCAGGGAAAGCAGGAATAACGGCAGCATCTTCAAAGTCTGAAACATGTCACAACTTGTCCTGAGGATGAATTAGGACATATGAAGTAAAATGAAACAGAAGTCTAATATGAGGACAATCAAATAGACCTGATACAGATGACAGTAAGGTGAACATGACAAACGTGACTTACATGACATGAGGCTCTGGGCATTTACGTAGAAATGCTGACCCCGGACAGACAAGGACAATCGAATACACCACGGGAACTGATACAGATGACAGCAAGGTGACTTACATGACATGCAACGTGACTTACATGACATGACTCACATGACATGACATGAGGCTTCAGCATTTATGTAGAAATGCTAACCTCGGACATGGCCACTACAGACGATAAAAAGACTCATAACGGAGCCCCGGCCAACAAAGAATCAAATTAGCCAAATTGAGCTAACACATAACATTAGCGACTATGCACAACCAAGCAACCTAATCAATGGATCACAGTCAATTAATAATGTAAACTTGGTTGTACCAAATCCTGAAAAGGGGTGTCAGGATATACTATACTAAAATCAAGCTGAAAAAGAAAGCGTGATAGGGACAGAATCATGGCCCATGGAAATGCACCAAATTCATGTATGTATCTCCGGGAGCCTATGAATGAATGCATAAAAAAATATATATTTCCTATATAATTTTTTATATTATTCATTTATATATATACAAAATAAACCAATGAAGACAAAAATGCTTATTAGTCAAGGTGCTATACATAGCAAAATTTAGCTTGTTTCAAATACCTCACTTGACTGGTGGGAGAGTAACGAATTCACAGCACCTGTGAAATACTTGAAATACCTCACTTGACTGATGGGAGAGTAATGAATTGAGCACCTGTGAAATACCTGTGAACGAATTTACTTAATCAGAACTAAAAGTGTTTTTTTTTTTTTTTTTTTATTCTAAGCATTCAGCAGCGCTAGCTGACTATGCAACCATGGTTACAAAGAGAGCGGCATAGATTGAAAATGGCAGGTGTACCAGTGGTAACATGCACATAAAACTAGCACTGCAAACAGACACCCTGCACCCAGACATCCCCTATATTCCCGCTGTAATTACACTCCACCATGTACCCAGCTGATGCTAGGCAACAAAGCTCATTTAACGGGGGTGGCAGGAAAATTGAGGAAACCAACAAGCTGACGCCATGCATCCCCAGACTGGGGAAGCTGAGCTTAACACATAACAAGTGTAACTGCATAAGCAGCCTAGGGCTGACAGTACAAGTAATGGGTAACATGGCCACCGAAGTACAGGTAGAAACGTATACATGTTACACAGCGAAAACGTATGAAATGCCTAGGAACGAGAGGCACATTTAACATACGGATGGAGTTTATATGGCATGGCAGCCTTAAAAACGAGCAGGGAAATAGCCTGTGATACTTATCTGTTCAGACAGTGGAAGAGCGACTACTGCACGAAAGATGAGCAGATATGAATGGCATGGGACCAGAGACAAGAGAGCCACATGAAACACTGTGCTGACCTGGAAGTAGTCAAAACGTAACACAGTGACCAAGTGAGGAAACTAATCAACTGACAGCATGCATCCCCAGACTGGGGAAGCTGAGCTTAACACAAAAATGTGGGACTGCATAAGCAGCCTAGGACTGACGGTACAAGTAATGAGTAACATAGCCACTGAAGGACAGGTAGAAGCTTATACATGTAGCACAGCGAAAACGCATGAAACGCCTAGGAACAAAAGGCACATTTAACATACAGATGGAGTTTATATGGCACAGCAGCCTTAAAACAAGCAGGGAAATCACCTGCGAAACTTATCTGTCCAGATGGTGGAAGAGCAATTACTGCACGAAAGATGAGCAGATACGAACAGCACAGGGCCAGGGATGAGTGAGCCGGATGAGACACAGTAGTGACCCGGAAGTAGTCAAAAGGTGACACAGTGACCACTAGAGGGTAGAGTCTGGGGGTTTAAATAGATGAATAGCCACCTCCCACAAATACAGGCTAAATATCTCAGCCTTACAACTTAGCAAAAGAAACCAGCTTCATATAACTGTATTACAAAACATACCATAGTAATTACATAAAAATATTGCATAATCCATTTATTGAGGACAAACACAGCTGAAGTTTGGCAGGAGATCATGTTTATCAAGGAGACAGAGGTATTATTGAACTGTAGGAAAAGGTGCTTATTTAAGGGGAACCTTCTAAAATGGCTACAGTAATAAAATATGTCAACTATCAGCCCCCGCAATCTGCCTGAGAAAGCGTCAAATCCCATTTTGATATTCTAATATTCTATTATACCCACACCATCCTAATGGCCCAACACTATGATGGCCAGTCACGTTTATTGCTGTAGTAAGTTTATCAGGTTTTAGAGGAAGTAGGTATACTTTGAGGACATGGTTGAAACTGAACATTTCAGGTTTTCTGTCCTATTGAAGGTGGTAATTACCATTGAATGGGTGTTAGCATTGAAGAATTCTCTAAAACAAGTGTGGGTTTTAGTATAGGAGGTTGACAGTCTATAAAATATAAGAGAACTTCATTAAGGCTCACCTGATGTTTTTGTATAGGGAAAAAGAGAAAAACAGTGTTGAAAGACAGTCTCACTGCTGCTTTTTCAAGGCATGCCAAAAAATGGCCACTTATGCCGTGTACACATGAACGGAATGTCCGACAGAAAAAGTCAGACGGGAGCTTTTCATCGTATATTCCGATCGTGTGTATGCACCATCTGACTTTTTACGTCGAAAATTCTGACGGACCTAGAAAGAGAACATGTTCTAAATTTTTCCGATGGAACCAATTCCTATTGGGAAAACCGATCGTCTGTATGCTGTGGCGACGTACCAAAAACGACGCATGCTCTGAAGCAAGTACGAGATGGAAGCTATTAGCTACTGGCTATTGAACTTCCGTTTTCTAGTCCCGTCGTACGTGTTCTGGACTGTCGGAATTTGGTGTGACCGTGTGTATGCTAGACAGCTTGAGCGGAATTCCGTCAGAACTCCATCGGAAAAACCTTCAGAGTTTATTCCGACGGGAAAACCGGTCGTGTGTAAAGGGCATTGGAGAGTTTTTCTAACTTACTTGATCAATTGTTGATCCCCAAAATTGCTGTTGTTATAAATGGGTTGTGGAAATCCATGACAGTCTGAGTGCTGACACTCTGCAGAGCAGACCTCTATCTAGCAGCTCCGTGAAGAGCTCGGCCTGTGGCCACCCCTTCCTCGGCTCTCCCCCCCTCCTCTAACCCACATCCCCTACATCCTATCCCCCTACCGACCTACTCCAGACGCCGTTCTTAGTCGGCCAGCCGCTCAGGACACTCCGCGGCTCCGGCCCAGCCCCCCCCCCCGCATTACCACGCCAGTCCCTCTCCCCTCTGACTCTCCGGCGGCCACCTTCAGCAGCCGGTCGGCCGCTCAGGACACTCCGCAGCTCCGGCCGCCCTCGGCTGGCTAGCCCGCAGCTCTCCACTTCTCCCCCCTGCAGCATTCAGCCGGTCCCCCCTCTATCCATCCGGACGCCGCCTAGTCAGCTGGCCGGCCGCCCGGGACTCTTCGCGGCTCCTGGTCGGCAGATTACAGCACCTACCGTCCCCTCTACTGACCAGCCGCTCCGGCGGGTCCGCACCCCTCTTCCAACTGATCATCTCCACCGGACGGTGTGGGCAACAACGTTAGGACAGCCCGCGGCTCGGGCCTAGCCGGCGGCCATCTTGGTACTCCCTCTGCCGGCCAGCCACGGCTTAGCCCCAGCCAGCGGCCATATTGGCACACCCAGGAAAACGGTGTAGCATCCTAGGACTTCCTCCTGAGGCCATCAGCCCCCAGCCATCACCGCCCGATTGGACCCACTACCCCCTAGTCATCTATCCAGCCATACCCCCCTCCCCCCCTCTGTGGCCTCCACCGCAGCCGCGGTCTCAATCACCACGTTCTAGCCACTAGATTCGGTGGGACGGACCACGGCTGCAGCCTAGCCCAGCCAGCTTGCCACCACAACCCCTCACTGTTGTCCAACAGAGCCCCGTGCCCTCTGCACCGAGAATCGCCCCTCCTGCTACTGGACCTCACTGCGGGGGCACTAGAGATTCACCGGGGGCCAGTCTACCTCAAATCGCCTGAGACGCAGCCACCGCACCACCCACCGCACCAGCTCCCCCTCCTTCACCTTCGGGACCTTCAGCACAGGTAAGCCACCGGGGGCACTCGAGAAGTTGATCCAGGGGCCCTTGTCCGATCGCCCCTCGGGGGGGTCAGGAAGGAATTTTTTCCTCGACTGCACCATTGGCCTACGCAGCCAGGGGTTTTTTTTGCCTTCCTCTGGATCAACGAGAGGGAGGTAGGCAGCCTCCTCCCTCCAGTACTTCCGCTCCAACACTCAGCCGTCACTCTCACCACTCCAGAGCAGTGGTCAGCCATCCGATCCCTCCATCCCCCTGCAAGGCTAGCATCGCCACACCAGTGCCTTCGTCATACAAATTTCTTTTCTAGCAACGCCGCCTTCCGCATCATGTGCAACTTCAAGTACACAGCAGATACCCTCCACAGGCTAAGATACACGGCCGCAACTTTACCGACCACCACGCAAAAAAGACTAAAAAAAGAACAATTACTAAGGACCAACCCACAATCAACCATCAAAGGCAGGGAGACACCGATCCAACCACAACAACTAGCATGTGCCCTGATCAACACCAGATCTGCAGTCAAGCACAGGCTGGAAATCCGCGAGTTCATCACCGAAAACAACATAGACTGCCTCTTCATTACAGAAAGCTGGCTAACTTCCGACTGCAACACCATCCTAACTGAATTGGTGCCCAAGAACTACAGTATCCTATCTGAGCATAGAATAGGAAAAAAAGGAGGAGGTCTAGCAGTGATTTTCAAATCGCACCTGGGGCTCACCAAACCAAACTTACAGAACTCAGTGCCTTTCATGGAAACACTGTCACTGCACCTTCAAACAACACCTCAAGACACCATTCACATACTACTATGCTACAGACCACCTGGACCAAAGACCAATCTCCTCACACCGCTCACTGAATTCTTCTCAATGCACACCTTGAAAACCAAAAACCTTCTGGTACTTGGGGATTTCAATCTATGGGCAAACTCCGCCCAAGACCCTATGGCAACCGCCTGCGTTAACCAAATGGAAGAACTTGGCCTGCAACAACTGATAAATGCTCCTACGCATGGTTCAGGACACACTTTAGATCTCATCTTCAAACAGAATATGGACATCGACGTATTGAACATCACCCCACTACCATGGACGGACCACCATGCTATCAAATTTAAAATCACCACCAACACCACTCTCCAAAAACAGAAACGGGCAATAGCAACACACTGGAATAGATCTCAGAAGAAACTACACTCTGAACTCTTCAAAACTACATTGTCGAGCAAAATTCTTCTGCTAAACCCAAACCTCTCAACGGAACAAACACTCAACTCCCTAAACAATGCTTTACTACAAACAGCAGACTCCGTGGCGCCAAAACGCAGAACACCCGTCCGCACAAAAAACTCGAGTTGGTTTAATGGCACTCTCACCCTACTCAAGCAAGAACGCAGAAGAGCTGAGAGAACTTGGAGAAGAAATCCCACCAAGGAAAACCATGCTAACTACAAAGCACTCACGGTGAAATACCACAAGGCAATCTTCAAAGCCAAAAAAGAACATATTGCAGACACCATCTCATCCGCCTTAAACCGCCCACGGGAACTTTTCAAAATAGTTGCTCAATCAATGAACCCGGCCTGCCTAGAGCCCCCTGCAAACGATACTCAAGAATTCTGCAATGAGTTATCAGATTTCTTCATCAACAAAATCGACAACATTCGGAAAGCAATTCATCAGAAAATAACAACCAACCTCACCCAACCGATGCAAAAAGAGGATATCGACACGAACATCACTCAACCACCAAAGTTTTCTTTGTCCCCAATCACCACGGACACGACTAAAAACATCATCAGAAGCCTTCGCGACAGCACATCACCGAACGACATCATCCCCACCAAATTGTTCAAAGCATGTTCCGACATCCTGGCCCCCACCCTAACACATCTCATAAATCAATCATTCAAAGAAGGGACTGTGCCAACCTCCCTCAAGCAAGGCATCGTCAAACCCCTGCTAAAGAAACCTAATCTCGACCCTAAAGACCCTAACTGCCGCAGACCAATAACAAGCCTCAACACCATCTCCAAGATTATAGAGAAAGCAGTAGTACAGCAGCTACAACACCACCTGGAGACACACCACATCCTGGACCCTCTGCAATCAGGCTTCCGCCCAGGCCATGGCACAGAAACAGCACTTCTCAAAATATGGGACGACGCCCTTGAAGCAGCAGATGACGGGGAACCGAGTCTCCTGGTACTGTTAGACCTCAGCGCAGCATTCGATACAGTGGACCACAATACTTTACTTGTCCGCCTCGCAGAAGTTGCAGGAGCCACAGATTCTGCCCTAAAATGGTTTACATCCTTCTTAGAGAATCGCTCTCAGACAGTGAAACTGGGAACATTCACCTCGGAATCTCGGGCAGTCTCCTGTGGAGTCCCTCAGGGCTCACCCTTGTCACCAGTGCTATTTAACATCTACATCCGCCCGCTTCTCAATATCATCAGGAAAACGGACCTCTGCTTCCACTCATATGCAGACGACACCCAACTCTACTTTCGCATTAATGGACAGAAAGATCATCATCAGCAACTACAGAAATGCCTCACTTTAATCAATGACTGGATGACCGCTAGCTCCCTCAAACTTAACGAATCAAAAACAGAACTTCTCCTGCAAGCCAACAAAAATTCCAAAATTGAGACTCCGTGGACACCACCCTCCATCCTCGGACAGACCATCTCCCCCAGCACCAAAGTCAAGAGTCTCGGAGTCATCTTTGACTCAGGAATGACAATGGATGCACAAATAGGATCGGTGGTGAGCGGATCTCACCACCTCCTCCGCCTGCTTCGCAGACTCATCCCCTTCATCCCAGAAGAGGACAAAGCGGCAGTTGTGGGAACGATCATCAATTCCCGACTCGACTACGCACATTCCCTCTACGTAGGTCTACCCCAATACCAGCTTGCGCGCTTGCAACTCATGCAGAACACGGCGGCAAGGCTGTTAACAGGGAAAAAGCCCTGGGAATCCATCTCCCCATCCCTAAAAAGCCTACATTGGCTAACGGTGAAGAATCGGATCACATTCAAGACCCTCTGCCTCACCCATAAATGCATACAAGGAAACGCTCCGCAATATCTCCGGGAAAAAATAAAACACTACACACCGAATCGCAGTCTTCGATCAGCTAACCAAAACCTCCTCCTCATTCCCAAATACCGCTACAAAGCAAAGGGAGAACGTAGATTTGCAGTCCAAGGACCTCGACTATGGAATGCTCTCCCAACCAACCTCCGCATGGAAGAAAACCACCAGGCCTTCAGGAAAAAACTAAAGACCTTCCTTTTCTAGAAGCTGGCTACAGAGAATACATCTAGCGCCTTGAGGCGATTCAGTTCGCAATTTGTAGCGCTTTACAAATTATTCATTCATTCATTCATTCATTCAAATCTGAGATCATCAACCTATTTTGTCAAAAACAACCAGAAAATGCGCAAAAAAATGGGCAAAATGCGGTTGATGTTTTGGCAGGGTAAAGCCCATCAAGTCTTGAAAAAAAGTGGACTACCCTGCTGAAACATTAACCACAATCAACCCTTTACTGAATATTCCTCCTGCTGTTAAGTCCTGTGGAATGCCCCCATCTTTTTGCCATGTTTGTCGACAGAACAGAGGCTTTTGCAACCAGAACAGTCCTGACCAGCTGTGGCATGGCTACCACTAGACCTTTGAAGGTATGCTGTGGTATCAGGCACCAAGTCATCAGCAGCAGAACCTTCAAGTCCTGTACGTTGTGAGGTGGGGCTTCCATGGATTGGACTTGTTTTTCAAGCACATCCCACAGCTGCTCAATGGATTGTGATATGGAGAATTCGGAGTCCAAGTCAACACCTTGAACACATTGTTGTGTTCTTTAAACCATTCTTGAATCATTTTTGCAGTGTGGCATGGGCCAGTATCCTGCTGAAAGAGGCCACTGCCATCAAAGGAATGCCACTTCCATGAAGGAGTATACTTGGTCAGCAACAATGTTCAGGTAGAATAAAAAAAGGACAACAACAAACAACAAAAAAATCTCCAGCTGCTAGCAATATAGGTCAATACACTTTAACCATATAACAAATATGAATACAAAATTTCTGTGCTACATATGAAACATACAAATAAAGTGCAATAGTGATAAAGTCCCAAAATGACTTTATTGTCCAAAAAATGATAGTATTCACTGGCAAATTAGTCCATCTTCCATACCACCACTAATAGTGACTTTTAAACAGGAAGAATACTGTGAACCCCCTCCACCAAACAAGTAAATATTGCACTCACATTTGCACAAAAGCTCAAATCATTCCAACAGGGTATCTACCACTGCTCACACTGGTCGCAACAGCTCACACTGGTCTCCACTGTTCTGTGAACACCCTTCTTAGTCCTCCGTTCAGGGTTGTCATCCACTCATGTGCTCATGAAGTCACGCCTGGTAATTCAGTTTCCAAGAATTTTCCAGATAAGCATACATGACAGTTGTTTCCACTCACCAGACAGGAAACACAGCTCCCAGAACACTTTGAAAAGCACACCACAACTAGAAACCATAGCTGAGGTGGTGCAAGGTCAACAGGCTAGGAACCATACATTAAGGTTGGGTAACAAAGAAGTATACCGCTATCTTTACATCAGAGTGGCCAGCTCTGTTGGATGTCAGCCTTTCTAATAGCTCCTAGACTTGCTTTCAGCATACAAGATCCTCAGGCTGAAGACTCTTGTCTTCATTTAAAAAAAAAAAAAAAAAAAACATCAAATGCATTAAAAATCTTACATTGGGCTGTAATAGGATCATCAATCTTCTTTTCTTTTCTTTTTTTTGTCAGTAGTGAGGAAATAATGGGTACATGGGGTAGTTTTGGTTTTAGTAAAAGGTTTTTATAAGGTCCTGTGGAGTGAAGGAGAACTTGGTGTACATTATTGCCCTCTATAGTCCCTAAAAGAACTGGGAAAAACATAGAACTTAGAAGGCATTCATATATTTCCTATGCTATACCTTGTAAATGTTACAGACTTTTTTGGCAAGTTCTGCTACTTTCCCCACAGCTGTTGGGAAGCCAAATTTTTATATTACAGAAAGGATTAGGATGAATTCTGTCAGATGCTGCTGAGATTAGTAAAATATAAGTTAAAAAAGAACAAACTGATAAAGGATATCTAAACTCAAGAATGAAAATTCAATACATTACATTGTTTTTTTATTGCAGGCTAAAGCAGGATATATGCAGACTAAAAATTGTCTGGTTCCTGCTGAAAATCTGCCAGTTCACACTGTGTGTAGTGCTGTCTGTTCTACTGGCTTCTGTCAAATAGTCCTGCTGGAAAATTAGTAATCAACTAGCGCATGCAGCCAATGGCTGTCTGATTTTTGGGAGCTGTCAGAATACAATAGTGCAGCGGGGGGGGAGATCCCTGCATCCACATCGCTTGTGTGAATATGGAGATATCAGGGACCATGAATCAGACCGAGACAGATGTATAGTTAAATCACACTTGTTTATTAATAATAATAATAATAATAATAATAATAAGGTTAGCAGCGTAAGCGTGGTCAAAACAAGCCAGAGTTCAGTAACCGGATCGGGTAGTCAGCCAAGCAAATGTCAGAGAACCAGATATAAACGTAGTAGTTCAGTAAGCAGGATCAGGAGCAAGAAGGAACATCAGCCGAGCAAGTCTTCAACAGGAACGCAGGAGTCTCTGTGATGTTGACAAAGGCAAAGGCAGAGATCAAGTGAGCTGGACGACTTTAGGTAAGGCAGGACTGACAAGCAGAATCAACAACAGCTGGGAAACTGTGGAGAGAGGTAGGAGCTGGCAATTAGCTGACAGCTGAACGGCCAGCTCAGAGAAGGAAGGGCTGAGCCCAGCCCTGACAGTACCCTCTCCTCAAGGACCCCTCCCCCTCAGAGGACCACCGGGCTTGAGGGGAAAACGTCTATGGAAATCACGGAGAAGGACAGGGGCATGTACCTCCGAGGATGAGACCCAAGAGCGTTCCTCCGGACCGTACTCCTTCCAATGCACAAGGTACTGTATGCGCCCACGGAACCTATGGAAGTCAACATTGGATTGTACTTCATACTCCTCATGGTTCTCAACCTGTATAGGGCAAGGACGTGGCACCGAGGTGGTAAAGCAATTGCAGACAAAAGGTTTCAACAAGGAGACATGAAACACATTTGAGATGCGCATACTAGGAGGAAGGTCCAAGGCGTAAGCCACTTGGTTAATCCTGCGAAGGATACGTAAAGGCCCAACTGAGGTGCGAACTTCAAAGAAGGAACACAAAGTCAGAGGAAAATTGTCGTGACAAGGCGTCAGCCCTTACATTCTTAGTACCGGGTAAGAATGAGACAATGTAATTAAAACTCGACAAGAAAAGAGCCCATCGTGCCATTCTGGGAGAGAGGCTCTTAGCCTCAGACAAGAATGTGAGATTGTTATGGTCAGTAAGAATGAGAACTGGCACAGTGGTACCTTCAAGGAGATGTCTCCATTCTTTCAGGGCTAAAATGATCGCCAACAGCTCTCTGTCATCAATCTCGTAATTGCACTCCGCAGGTGACAATTTCTTGTAAAAGTAGCCACACGGATGCATAGCGTTCTCAGAGTTAGGTGCTCAGTCTGAGGCTGTGGAACTTGGTGTAAGTGGAGCTGGTATAAGTGGGAGTTAAAAACAAGAGTTAGAGTGTACAAGTCTTGCTGTTTGTTTGCTGTTTGTTTGCTGTTTGTTGTTTGTTTGTTTGCTGTTTGTTCGCTGTTTGTTTTCTGTTTGTTTGCTGTTTGTTTGTTTGCTGTTTGCTTGCTGTTTGTTTGTTTGCTGTTTGTTTGCTGTTTGTTTGCTGGGTTGCATTTTTACTGTTTGTTTGCTGTTTGTTTGTTTGCTGTTTGTTTGCTGTTTGTTTGTTTGCTGTTTGTTTGTTTGCTGTTTGTTTGTTTGCTGTTTGCTTGCTGTTTGTTTGCTGTTTGTTTGTTTGCTGTTTGTTTGTTTGCTGTTTGTTTGTTTGCTGTTTGCTTGCTGTTTGTTTGTTTGCTGTTTGTTTGTTTGCTGTTTGCTTGCTGTTTGTTTGCTGGGTTGCATTTTTGGGGCTTTTCCTTTTAGTTTTTAATTTGCCTTTTGCTGTCACTTTTTAAATAGCTTTTTTTTTTCTCTGGTTCCATCAATCTATCAATTAAGGGGGGTGGTTAATTGCTCACAGGTGCCTATTTAACTGGTTGTAGGACTCAGTCTGAGCGTGCTCAGTCTGAGGCTGTGGAACCTGGTGTAAGTGGAGCTGGTATAAGTGGGAGTTAAAAACAAGAGTTAGAGTGTACAAGTCTTGCTGTTTGTTTGCTGTTTGTTTGCTGTTTGTTTGCTGTTTGTTTGCTGTTTGTTTGCTGGGTTGCATTTTTGGGGCTTTTCCTTTTAGTTTTTAATTTACCTTTTGCTGTCACTTTTTAAATAGCTTTTTTTTTTTTTTCTCTGGTTCCATCAATCTATCAATTAAGGGGGGTGGTTAATTGCTCACAGGTGCCTATTTAACTGGTTGTAGGACTGAGGCTGTGGAACTTGGTGTAAGTGGAGCTGGTATAAGTGGGAGTTAAAAACAAGAGTTTAAAACAGGAGGTTATAACAGGGGTCATAGTACCTGTGTAGTGTGAGTATCTGAGTGTTGTCTGAGTAGTGTGTGTGGATCGTTAGTACTTGTGTATTGTGTACTGTATACTTGTGTATTGCGAGTGCACGTAGGTCTGTGAGTACCTGTGTATTGTCTTGTTGTGTACCTGTGTATTGTCTTGAGTATTAGTGCCAGGAAGCTAGCTGTTAGGTATTTTGGACAGGGTAAAATCCCCAAATCCTCACTAAATTTAATAGGTACGATGCCCGGCGGGTGTGGAGAGGCGACTCTTTGTACATCTTGCCGCATGTATGCGTTCCTTGATCATCCGATCGAGGACGAATACTGCTGTGCAAAATGTAAGCACATTGTTTCCCTGGAAGCCCAGGTTCTGAATCTGGGGAAGCAACTGTCAGCACTGAGAAGTCCCTCCATACTAAAGGTGAGCCAGGAATGTACACGGCAGGTGCCGGCAGGGGCCAGCACAGAGGCGGGTGGAGACAAAGAGGTGCAGGCACTAGCAAAGAGTAGATGGGTGACAGTCAGGAGGGGTAGAGGGGGAAGTGCCAGAGAGGCCGATCCAGGACTGGAGCATCCCAATAAGTACGCTCCATTGAGTGACATTGGTGAAACCAGTCAGGGACCAGCACTGCTGGAGCTGAGGGACTCTCCTAGCTGCCAGGGGAAGAACTCCTCCAGTGAGAGTGGGGGGCAGCAAAGGGAAAGGAAAGACAGATTCTGGTGGTAGGGGACTCAATTCTTAGAAGGACAGAGAGGGCAATCTGTAACCAAGACCTGAAGCGCCGAACAGTATGTTGTCTACCGGGCGCTCGGGTTCGGCACATCACGGATCTTGTGGACAGATTACTGGGAGGGACTGGGGAAGACCCGGCTGTCATGGTGCACGTTGGCACCAATGACAAAGTCAGAGGCAGATGGAGTGTCCTAAAGAACGATTTTAGGGACTTAGGTGCTAAACTGAGGAAAAGGACCTCCAAGGTAGTGTTCTCAGGAATACTACCGGTACATCGAGCCACACCAGAAAGGCAGAGGGAGATTAGGGAAGTAAACAAGTGGCTCAAGAGCTGGTGTAGTAAGGAGGGGTTTGGGTTCCTGGAGGACTGGGCCGACTTCTCAGTCTGTAACCGGTACTATAGAAGGGACGGACTGCACCTAAATGAGGAGGGTGCAGATCTGCTGGGAATGAAGATGGCCAAAAAGTTAGAGGGATTTTTAAACTAGGCGATGGGGGGGAGGGTCCAGAGACAGTGATAGCCAGCACGGAAGATATTCCAGAGGGTAGTATTGGGGGCATTAGTGGTAGGTTAACCAAAGCACAAAAACACAAGGTGAGTATAGTAGCAAGTCCTAGTTGCAATCTTGAAACACCCAATACGAGGACAATATGCGACCGGTCTAAACTATGTGGCATGTTCACCAATGCCAGGAGCATGGCAGACAAGATGGGTGAACTAGAGATACTGTTGTACAAGGAGGATTTGGATTTTGTGGGAATTTCAGAGACCTGGTTCAACAGCTCTCATGATTGGCTGGCAAACATTCAAGGGTATACCCTATACCACAAGGATAGAGAGGGTAAAAAAGGGGGAGGGGTCTGCCTATATATCAAGAATAATGTACAAGTGAATGTGAGAGATGACATCACTGAGGGAGCTAGGGAGGAGGTGGAAACCTTATGGGTAGAGCTCCAAAGGGTTGAAGCTAAGGGGAAAATAATACTGGGAGTATGCTATAGGCCCCCTAACCTGAGGGAGGAAGTGGAGACGGATCTCCTATCACAAATTGGATTAGCAGCAAGGATGGGAAGTGTTATCATAATGGGGGATTTTAATTATCCAGACATAGACTGGGCGGAGGGAACCGCGCATTCATTTAAGGCTCGCCAGTTCCTTAATGTCTTGCAGGACAATTTTATGGGTCAGATGGTAGACGCACCAACTAGAAATAAAACATTACTGGATCTACTGATTACCAACAATACAGACCTGATCACAGATGTGGAAATAGGGGGCAATTTAGGTAGCAGCGATCACAGGTCTATTAGTTTCAGTATAAATCACACAAATAGGAAACATGAAGGGAACACAAAGACACTGAATTTCAAAAGAGCCAACTTCCCTAAACTACAAACCTTGCTAAAAGGCATAAATTGGGATAAAATCTTAGGAACAAAGAATACAGACGAGAGATGGGTTTGCTTTAAGAGCATATTAAATAAGGGCATTAGCCAATGTATCCCATTGGGTAATAAATTTAAAAGAGTGAAAAAAAATTCTGGATGGCTTAACTCCAATGTAAAAATGCATATAAAAAGGCCTTCAAAAAATACAAGGTTGAGGGATCATCCTCAGCATTCAGACTTTATAAAGAATGCAATAAGAAATGTAAGGGTGCAATTAGGACGGCTAAGATAGAACATGAAAGACACATAGCGGAGGAGAGCAAAAAAAATCCCATGAAATTCTTTAAGTATGTAAACAGTAAAAAAGGGAGGACAGACCATATTGGCCCCATAAAGAATGAGGAAGGACATCTGGTTACAAAGGATGGGGAGATGGCAAAGGTATTGAATTTATTCTTCTCCTCAGTATTCACGAGTGAATCGGGGGGCTTCATTAACCAAAACTGCAGTGTTTATCCTCATGACACAACACAGGAAGCACCTACATGGTTAACAGAGGATGGAATTAAAATTAGACTTGAGAAACTTAACATTAATAAATCACCGGGACCAGATGGCTTGCATCCGAGGGTACTTAGGGAACTCAGTCAGGTGATTGCCAGACCGTTGTTCCTAATTTTTACAGACAGTCTATTGACTGGAATGGTACCAGCTGATTGGAGAAAAGCCAATGTAGCACCAATATTTAATAAGGGCCCAAAAAACATCCCTGGGAATTACAGACCAGTTAGCCTAACACCAATAGTATGTAAACTCTTGGAGGGGATGATAAGGGACTATATACAAGATTTTAGTAATAAGAATGATATCATTAGCAGTAATCAGCATGGATTCATGAAAAATCGTTCTTGCCAAACCAATCTATTAACCTTCTATGAGGAGGTGAGTTGCCATCTAGATAAAGGAAGGCCCGTAGACTTGGTGTATCTGGATTTTGCAAAAGCATTTGACACAGTTCCCCATAAACGTTTACTGTACAAAATAAGGTGGCATGGACCATAGGGTGAGTACATGGATTGAAAACTGGCTACAAGGGCGTGTTCAGAGGGTGGTGATAAATGGGGAGTACTCAGAATGGTCAGGGGTGGGTAGTGGGGTTCCCCCGGGTTCTGTGCTGGGACCAATCCTATTTAATTTGTTCATAAACGATCTGGAGGATGGGATAAACAGTTCAATCTCTGTATTTGCAGACGATACTAAGCTAAACAGGGCAATAACTTCTCCGCAGGATGTGGAAATCTTGCAAAAAGACCTGAACAAATTAATGGGGTGGGCAATTACATGGCAAATGAGGTTCAATGTAGAAAAATGTAAAATAATGCATTTGGGTGGCAAAAATATGAATGCAATCTATACACTGGGAGGAGAACCTCTGGTTGAATCTAGGATGGAAAAGGACCTGGGGGTCCTAGTAGATGATAGGCTCAGCAATGGCATGCAATGCCAAGCTGCTGCTAATAAAGCAAACAGAATATTGGCATGCATTAAAAGGGGGATCAACTCCAGAGATAAAACGATAATTCTCCCGCTCTACAAGACTCTGGTCCGGCCGCACCTGGAGTATGCTGTCCAGTTCTGGGCACCAGTCCTCAGGAGGGATGTACTGGAAATGGAGCGAGTACAAAGAAGGGCAACAAAGCTAATAAAGGGTCTGGAGGATCTTAGTTATGAGGAAAGGTTGCGAGCTCTGAACTTATTCTCTCTGGAGAAGAGACGCTTGAGAGGGGATATGATTTCAATTTACAAATACTGTACTGGTGACCCCACAATAGGGATAAAACTTTTTCGCAGAAGAGAGTTTAATAAGACTCGTGGCCACTCATTACAATTAGAAGAAAAGAGGTTTAACCTTAAACTACGTAGCGGGTTCTTTACTGTAAGAGCGGCAAGGATGTGGAATTCCCTTCCACAGGCGGTGGTTTCAGCGGGGAGCATTGATAGCTTCAAGAAACTATTAGATAATCACCTGAATGACCGCAACATACAGGGATATGTAATGAAATACTGACACATAATCACACACATAGGTTGGACTTGATGGACTTGTGTCTTTTTTCAACCTCACCTACTATGTAAGGATGTTGAGACAGAAGGGCGCCAACTCCAGTCTCAGAAGCATCAACTTCTAGGATAAAAGGCAACGTAGGAGTGGATGTGCCAACATAGGAGCAGAAACAAAGGCAGCCTTGAGACTCTCAAAGGCCTTAATGGGCTTCGGAGACCAACTCTGTGGGTTACCGTTGTTTCTGGTCATATCAGTCAGGGGCTTCACCAGAGACGAGAAGTTACGAATAAACTTTTGATAATAGTTGGCAAAGCCCAGGAAACACTGCAGAGGATGTAAACCCACGGGTCGGGGCCACTGTAGGACTGCCGAAAGTTTCTCTGGGTCCATCGAAAAACCAGCAGTGGAAATCACATAGCCCAGGAATTTAACCTGTTCACGATGGAACTCGCACTTCTCCAGTTTACAATAGAGATTGTTTCCTCTTAGTTTCTGAAGCACACGACAGACATCTGTGTGGTGGCTCTCCTGGAACTTGGAAAATATGAGGATATCATAAAGATAAACCACAACACATAACTGCAACAAATTTTGGAGGACATCGTTAATAAATTCCTGGAAAACTGCCGGGGCGTTACAAAGACCAAAAGCATTACGAGGTACTCATAATGGCCTGTTCTGGTATTAAACACAGTTTTCCACATGTCGCCCTCCTTAATCTGCACAAGACTGTATGCCCCTCTCAAATCAAGCTTTGTGAAAACCGTTGCTCCCTTGAGGTGGTCAAATAACTCTGTAATCAACGGAATCGGGTAGGCATTCTTAATCGTGATACGATTGAGACCCCTATAAGCAATACAAGGTCTCAGTTCAATGCTCTTCTTCTTCACAAAGAAGTAACCAGCACCAGCAGGAGACGAGGATTTGCGGATGAAACCTCGAGAAAGTGCGTCTGCAACATACTCCTTCATGGCTTTATCCTCCAAGACTGACAAAGGGTAAACCCGGCTACGAGGGGGTATGGTACCAGGTTGAAGGTCAATTGCGCAATCATAAGGCCGGTGTGGAGGCAAACTACTGGCTTGACCTTTGTCAAAGACATCGCTAAAATCGCGGTACTCCTCCGGCAGGGAGGAAAGTGAAGAGGTGCATAGGACCTTGGCTACCTTCTGGAAGCATGTCTCACTGCATTGTGGTGACCAGAAGAGAACCTCAGCATGGAGCCAATCAAAGGAGGGGTTGTGCCTCTGTAACCAAGGATAACCAATAACCAGCAGAAACCTAGGTGAGGAAATAACTTGGAATTGGATTATCTCATGGTGAAGAGCCCCTATGGCCATGGACAACGGAACCATCTCATGAGCCACATGGGCAGGCTGTAGAGGTCTCCCGTCAAGAGCCTCAATGACAAGTGGAGTGTCACGCAGCTGCAGCGAAATCAAGTGCCGCAATACAAAGGCAGCATCCATGAACAGGCCTGCAGCCCCAGAGTCGATTAGAGCCTGTATCTCGATGGAAGACTCAGCCCAAGAAAGGGTGACCGAAACCAGGGGCTTATCCTTCTGGATAACTGGGGATGAAACAATACCACCTAAGGTCGGTCCATGACAGGATCTCAAGGTTCGGGCGTTCCCTGGATGGGTAGGACAAGACTTCAAAAAGTGACCTGCCTGGCCACAAAAAAGGGGCATAATCTCTCCCTCCTCCTAAAGGCTCTCTCATCCGCAGAGAGACGCATGAAGCCCAAGTGCATTGGTTCATCTTCACTGACCGACTCTGTACCAGGAGACATGGGAGGTGAGGGAGGCATGGGTGGGACTGCAAAGCTTGGAGCAAACGTGCAGGAGGCTTCCGCAAGTGCTCCTTAATAGAGAGTCTTTCTCTGAGTCTGGAATCAATGAGGATGGCAAACGTGATCAACTTCTCCAGCTCAGTGGGTATATCTCGGGCTGCTATCTCATCCTTTATGGAATCCGAGAGACCATGAGAAAAAGCAGCCACAAGGGCCTCATTGTTCCAAGCAACCTCTGCTGCCAGAGTACGGAATTCAATGGCGTAGTCGGCAACAGTTCTCATACTCTGTTTGATGGACATGAGGCATGAGGACATGAGGATGGCAAACGTGATCAACTTCTCCAGCTCAGTGGGTATATCTCGGGCTGCTATCTCATCCTTTATGGAATCCGAGAGACCATGAGAAAAAGCAGCCACAAGGGCCTCATTGTTCCAAGCAACCTCTGCTGCCAGAGTACGGAATTCAATGGCGTAGTCGGCAACAGTTCTCGTACTCTGTTTGATGAACATGAGGCACTTGGCAGCAGAAGCGGAGTGTGCGGGAACGTCAAATACTCTTTTAAAGGAGGCCACAAAGTCAGGGTAACTCAAGACAACAGGTTTTTGCGTCTCCCATAGAGGGTTTGCCCAGGCCAAGGCTCTCTAAGAAAGCAAAGATATCATGAAACCTACTTTGCTTCTGTCCGTGGGAAAAGCCTGGGGCAGCATTTCAAAGTAAATCTCAACCTGGTTGAGAAACCCTTTGCATTGAACTGGATTGCCCTCAAATCGCTGGGGAAGCAGAGCGGAACCAGACATACCTCTTATAGAGATAATCCTCGAGGCGGTTGCCTGCACAGAGACTGACACAGCAGCAGGAACGGCCTGCAACTCAGGTTGTACCGGAGCAGCCACAGTGGGAGACTCCAGGTGAGCCGTGCGACTCAGGAGTGTTTATAACGCTATGGCAAACTGATCCATGCTGTGGTCTTGCTCATCCAATCTGGAAAAAATATTACCAACTAGGGATGGGCTTTATGTTCGGGTCGAAAATGAATTTGACTAAACCTTGGCTGTTCGCCCATTCGCTGAATAGTGAACAATTTGGGGTATTCACGGCAAAGCCACGGAAAGACGCGGAACACCCTTTAAAAGTCTATGGGAGAAATCAAATGTGCTAATTTTAAAGGTTAATATGCAAGTTATTGTCATAAAAAGTGTTTGGGGACCTGGGTCCTGCCCCAGGGGACATGTATCAATGCAAAAAAAAGTTTCAAAAACGCCAGTTTTTTCGGGAGCATTGATTTTAATAATGCTTAAAGTGAAAAAATAAAAGTGTAATATTCCTTTAAATTTCATACCTGGGGGGTGTCTATAGTATGCCTGTAAAGTTGTGCATGTTTCCCGTGTTTAGAACAGTCTGACAGCAAAATTACATTTCTAAAGGAAAAAAAGTAATTTAAAACTACTCGCGGCTATAATGAATTGTTGGTCCGGCAATACACATAGCAGTTAATTGATAAAAACGGCATGGGATTCCCCCACAGGGGAATCCTGAACCAAATTTAAAAAAATAAATGTGTGGGGGTCCCCCCAAATTCCATACCAGGCTCTTCAGGTCTGGTATGGATATTAAGGGGAACCCCGTGCCAAAAAAAAAAAATGGCATGGGGGTCCCCCTCAAAATCCAGATTGACAATTCATTATAGCCACGAGTAGTTTTAAATGACTTTTTTTCCATTAGAAATGTCATTTTGCTCTCAGACTGTTCTAAACACAGGAAACATGTGCTACTTTACAAGCATACTATAGACACCCCCCAGGAATATTAAAGGAATATTACTGTACAATATTTTATTGTTTCACTTTAAGCATTATTAAAATCACAGCTCCCGAAAAACATCCGTTTTTAAAACTTTTTTTTGCATTGATACATGTCCCCTGGGGCAGGACCCAGGTCCCCAAACACTTTTTAAGACAATAACATGCATATAAGCCTTTAAAATTAGCACTTTTGATTTTTCATGTTTGTGTCCATTAGACTTTAACGGTGTTCGCACAAATGTTTTGGCTGTTTGCATGTTCTGGTGCGAACCGAATGGGGGGGGTGTTCGGCCCATCCCTATTATCAACAAGTGGATTAACTGTATTTTCTGAATTCATGGCCTTCGCCTACTATCAGGGACCATGAATCAGACCGAGACAGAAGTATAGTTAAATCACACTTGTTTAATAATAATAAAAATAATAATAAGGTAAACAGAGTAAGCATAGTCAAAACAAGCCAGAGTTCAGTAACCGGTTCGGGTAGTCAGCCAAGAAAATGTCAGAGAGCCAGAGATAAACATAGTAGTACAGCAAGCAGGATATGGAGCCAGAAGGAACGTCAGCCGAGCAAGTCTTCAACAGGAACGCAGGAGAAAGTCTCTGTGATGTTGACAAAGGCGAAGGCAGAGATCAAGTGAGCTGGACGACTTTAAGTAGGCAGGACCGACGAGCAGAATCAACAGCAGCTGGGTAACTGTGAAGAGAGATGGGAGGTGGCAATTAGCCGACAGCTAAGCGGCCAGCTCAGAGAAGGAAGGGCTGAGCCCAGCCCTGACAGGGGATCTGTGAGTTTTTTTTTTTTTTGCTCAACCCAATGGTTTACATAGTTAGTCTGGTTGGAATAAGACACAAGTCCATTAAGTTCAACCCACAGTGAAAAAAAAGGATCAGTTTGGCTGAATGAAAACTATATGTAACATTTTCAGCAAGTACAAAAAAATACCTGTTGATCTTTGCAGAAATGCAAAGTCCTTATCCCTTCCTGTTAGCTGAACTAAAAGCACAAACAATGTTATCTTCCTTCTGTAAACTTCTAATCCCCCCACCCTCTATATAATAGAATTTAAGGGAAGAAGACATGTTTGAAGTCCAGTCTGGGTGAAAACCATGGCTCCCATATAAATATGCTGGAGTGAATGTAGCTACCCTTGGACTTACAGTATGTTATTTGCAGCATTACAAGATAAAAAAAAAAGACTGAAAAGAAAGAAAACTAATGTAGCCACCTCATCTAAGGACTGGTAAGCTGCAATATAATTTTTTTACATTTTGGCTTCAGATATACTTCAAGTTGCTCCTTCTGTTTTTTCCAGTGTCTTTAGTGAAATAAGCCTGGAAATTGTGATCTTTATACAGCGCATGCATTCTCGGACATATTTGGAAGTAAGTAATAAAAATGCATAGTTTCTGCAGTGTTTTTTTTTTTTTTTTTAATAATAATAATAATAAGACATCATGAAATTCTTTTAGATGATTTTGCTTCTCTTCTGAACTCAGTTTGCCAGTTATGAACTGTCTTCTAGGGTGGATGTTTAAGGGGATCTCACGCATTTTTTTTGAGTCCCCTTAGAATCTGTATCATACCCTTCAGGTCTGATATGAATTTCCTGGGGGACCGTATACATTTTTCCTACACAGCAGATTCTGTCTGCTCAAGTGTTAGTAAATTCCCCTCAATGTATTAGAAAGAAAGTCCTTCAGCTACTGGCAACCTTGTAGGACCAACCAGGCTACCTAACTGCATGGTTGTGATATGTTCATGGGGTCAAATTGATAAAGCGCTAAAACACTCTAGAAACTACAGCCGTGTTCTCTATATAAAGGCTTCACTTTTAAAGAAAAAAAAAATATTTGAGATAAACTGTGGGGAGCACCATAATTTAAATGTCCACATGTGTCACAGTGTGAAACATAAAGTCATGATTTTGGTGATACTTTTAGGCTCTAATAGTCTTTGAAATGGACAGATTATCCTCAACAGGTTCTAATGGCTGTCATTATTAAAGCACTCAAATGTTTACACTTATAGAGACAGAAATTGCAACATTTTCAAGAGGTTTCCAAAATAATATATTAAGTAGAAATACATTTGTTCAGTTTTTTTTTGTTGTTAGCAAAAATCCATCAAAATCCTTCTACTTGCAGCTCCATATTTATTCATTCAGTTATACTTTGGATTACATTGAAGTTGAATGGCTTCTTCTTAGGGTGTGGCCAGATACTGATGGAGTAGGCAACTCATCAGCTCCTTCCCAGCCAAACGTAATTCATATCTGGATTGAAGTAATCTGTCACTTTGCTAATGCCTGTCTTTCAACAATCCTTTGACCTTAAGTGGCTATAATCCTTTTAAAATGTATTTGCCAATGTTTACCTTTTGATGTTTTTGGCAATTTTACTGCATGGCTTTCAAGCCTCAGTTATGCCAACTGTTCAGCCTCCCTCAAATTTTGGGCAATTGTTGAAAAAGGGTTACTCACTGTATGGGAATGAATACAGAAATAGATATTCTAAAATTGAAATAATGACTACAAGATTATAACATAAATTGGTATAAATTGGCCACAGCCTTTTTTTATTGTTGGTATTAATAATACATTTATTTATATCCATAACTTTAATTGATAATATTTTGAACAGTATTTATCCATAAAATAGTTCAGCTCAAACTAAACAACTATAATAACACCACAAACTGTCCCCACCCGCCAGGCCTCACTCAAGAGCCTGGCACCCCACCATGGCTACGGCCAACTCAATACTATTTTGCAAGTCTAAATTAAACAAATCAAGGGCAACATCAGATAAATGAACGTTACCCAGACGGTAAAATCCAGGAAGCCCACCCTCCATATCAACACGTCGGAACGACTGACCACTAACCAAGGGCATACATTTTGCAACAGTCCTATTTACCTTCTTCCTAATTTTTTACAAAAATAGAAGTTCAGGAGGCAGTAACCACGCTAATCTATGAATAATTGTGGAAAAAACTAACACCACATGTGGAAGAATTAAATGTAATTGAAATCCCAAATTACTACTATAAGAACGAACAGATGCACAATGTTCAGCCCAAAATATATAAGAATGTCCTAATATCCAGACAGTATACTTTGACAAACCTGTAATTCAGAAAGAACAAAGATTATGTCTAACATAGGTGTGAAAACAATTAGACTTCCAATGACCCAGGCCCTGTATTGCAGTGACAGACAAATCAAGCCTGAACGCTTCAGTAGCTGCACCAATCCTAAATTAATGCGTCGTGATATGCAATTGGCCAAGCTGTAACTTGATCAAACACTTTTTCAGCACTGCAGAAAACTGAAACTGAGTAAGCGGAAGTCCATTAACATGTACAAACAAATGAGAATCAGACTGTGGACGAATCAGCAAATATTCATGCATTAAATGGCAAGCACAAATTGATCAGAATTTTTAGAAATAAAAATCCATCAACCTTTACCCAGCTGATCAGTTTTACTGTGCTTCAAAATAAACTTGAGATAAGTATCTCCTAAAGTCAAATCTGAATAAAAAAGACCATTAGAAGCAAAGGAAGAATAAGGTACCAACTCGGAAATACGGAAAGCACCAAAGAAACACACACTAAAAGAAACCCTAAAGAGAAGCGCCCCAAAAGCTGAAGAACAGACAGCATCTGTCACATCAATTAAAGCCCTGAGCATATTAATAGTGACAGGAACCCTTGAATCAACAGAATTAGTACTTCTCTGATATCCTTTCAGGACTTGTTGGACAGAAAAAAAAACTAGAGCAAGACGGCAAATTACACCATTTAACAAAAAAGGAAACTCCAGCCAGGACTTTAATAATGTGAGAATAAAAATATGCAGAATACATCAAAGAATCAATAAAGGAAAGAATCAAGTGTTCATTGTACTCAGATGGGTGATGACCAGCTGAACTCAAAAATAAACGCCAGTATGCCCACGTGGCATTATAGTTCGCCCACGTGGCAGGAGCTAAAGAATTCTGGACTGCAGTTCGAGCATTCACTAGATGAGAGACCAAAGCCGGGCAGGGCAGAGATGACCTTGAGGATCTGCACCTGGCACCAATGTTCTGAAACGATCCAGATGGAATCGAGATAACGAGTCAGCAATATTATTAACATGACCCAGAACATATTTAGATTTAATCCAAATATTTTTTTTGTTATTTTGTGTAAAAACATTTTTTGAAAAACTAAAAGATTTAATCCAAATATTCAAGCTAAGACATTTGAAAACTAGTTGTCGAAGAACAGCAATGACAGGAGGAGAGTTAGAAGACATACAGTTAATGGCGAACACAACACCCCTTATTATTAGAATGAAAAAGTAATCTGGAGTTAATAAATTTATCACCCTATAATTCAAGGGCAACCAAAATAGGTAAAATTTCTAGAAAAACAATGTTCAAATGCAAACCTCTGTCTATGCAAGACGAAGACCAAGGAGCAGCTGACCAATGCCCATTTCAATAAACACCATAACCACAGGATCCCGAAGCATCTGTAAAAAGAGAAATAGCTGAAGCGTCGCAAAAAGGAGACTGCCAAACGGAACGGCCATTAAAAGAAGCCAAAAAACAGTCCCAAACTCTCAAATCTTCTCTCAAATCAGAAGAAATCTGTACAAAATGGCGAGGATTATACAAACCGGCCAAGGCCTTATACAATCGCTTAGAAAAAACCCTACCAACAGCAATAACCCAAGTTGCGAAAGCCAACAATCCCAATAAGGATTGTAATGTGCGCAATGTAACTTTTTTCTTACTAATAACAAAGGAAACTAATGCCGCGTACACACGGTCAGACTTTACGGCAGACTTTGTTCGGCTGACTTTTCGCCAGACTTTGTCCGCTAGGTGCGCTGGACTTAAAAACGGACAGACTTGGACACACATGATCACTCCAAAAGTCCGCTGGTTTGACATACAGCACGTACGACGGGACTATAAAAAGGAAGTTCAAGCCCCACTATGGCACCCTTTGGGCTCCTTCTGCTAATCTCGTGTTTATCTCGTGTTAGTAGAAGTTCGATTAGAGACGATTCGCGCTTTTCACACTTCAGCTTATTTCGATCGTTTTCTGCAGTTCAGTTTGTGCTTGTGAGGTTTGTATCTGCTTTTCAGTGTGTGTTGGTCAGTTCGTAACCTGCCTAGCAGGCCATTCTGGTCCGCTCGTTCCTGATTTTCAGGTTGTTCTTCATAGGCCTTGCTGTTCTTCAGTGCATTTGTTATAAGTTTGTTTGTTTGACCCTCCGACCGTTTTGAAGCCATGTCGCGTGGACGTACTCGTTCTCGAGTTCGTGCTGCGTGGGGACTTGTTGTTGGGGTTAATACTTTGACCCAACTCCAGTCCATGAACAGGACGAGGAGGAGTTCATGGATGAAGAATTGGTTGCGCCAGCGTGACCAATTCTCACATATACCTTTGCTCCATGAGATCCATGAGAATAATCCTGAGGATTTCAGGAATTATCTCCGGATGACGGACCCCGTTTTTGATCGTCTGCTGGCTATGCTGACCCCCTATATCAGCAGGCAGGATACCTGCATGAGGCAAGCCATTAGTGCGGAGCAGAGGCTAGTTGCCACTTTATGTTACTTGGTGACTGGGAGAAGTCTTCAGGACTTGAAGTTCTCCACAGGCATCTCCCCCCAGGCTCTGGGGATAATAATCCCAGAGACTTGTTCTGCCATCATTCAGGTCCTGCAGAAGGACTATATGAAGGTAAATTTTATCCTTTAACATTACATGATATGTATTAAATGTTTGCTAATGTATAGTCTAAATGTCCTCATTACCTAATTACCATGCTTGGAATATGCTGTGAATGTCCCCTTTATCTTCATGCATGCCTGTTTTTTGACATTAATCATTTTTTGCCCTACATGCATATTTTCCTTCAATAACCTCCCCAACATGAAATCCTGTGTCCATTTATATCTCTAGCCTATAGTCCCTTGAACAATGTATATTGTCAGCTCCATTGTACTGTTTGACCCTCCCCACCCCCTCAAATGTTTGAAACTGTCATGTGTGTTTTTGACCCTAATTAGAACCCCTCCCCCACCCCCTCAAATGTTTGAAACTATCAGGTGTGCTTTTGACCCTAATTAGAACCCCTCCCCCACCTCCTCAAATGTTTGAAACTGTCAGGTGTGTTTTTGACCCTAATTAGAACCCCTCCCCCACCCCCTCAAATGTTTGAAACTGTCAGGTGTGTTTTTGACCCTAATTAGAACCCCTCCCCCACCCCCTCAAATGTTTGAAACTGTCAGGTGTGTTTATTAACCTAATAAGTACCCCTCCCCCCACATTCAAATTGATTAATGGGCCATCAGAGGGGGTGAATAATCTTATAAGTGGGCCTTATGTTTTTTAGAATAAAAATTACAAACACACATATTAATAATGTTCTACTGCTGTTGTTCAATAATGTTTTTTTGTAATCTGATATCCAAGTTATGTTTAAAAGTACTTATCTTATTTTTTTTTCACTCCACAGTTTCCTTCCAGTACACAGGAATGGCAGACTGTGGCCTCCCAGTTCGCTGACCGTTGGGACTTTCCCAACTGTGTCGGGGCGATTGATGGGAAGCATGTCCGCATTGTACCACCACCCCATTCGGGGTCTTATTTCTATAACTACAAGGGGTTCCATAGTGTAGTTTTTGATGGCGGTGGTCTTGGCACATTTGGACTTTCTGTTTGTGGACGTGGGGAAGAACGGCCGGATGTCTGACGGAGGAGTCTTTGCACAGACCGAGCTGTGCCACCGTCTCCAGACTGGTGGCCTGGGATTGCCACCTGATGACCAGAATGTGGATGGACTCCCCTCAGTTTTTATCGCTGATGAAGCGTTTGCTCTCGGCAAGCACTTGATGAGGCCGTTCCCCCAAAGGACACTCACCCCTGAGAGGAGGGTCTTTAATTACTGGCTGGCCAGAGCAAGAAGAGTTGTGGAGAATGCCTTTGGAATTCTGGCCAGCCGGTTCCGTTTGTTCCTCTCAGCCATAAATCTGGCAGATTATAAAATGAATCATGTCATACTGGCTTGCTGCATACTCCATAATTTCTTAAGAAGACATTCAGCTACATATATAACCTCTGTTGGGCCTGAGGCCGGACTTGTACTTGATCAACCACTGACAGGCCTGGAAATTGGCTGTATTGGCTTGGCCCCCCAAACCGCACGTCAAGTGCGTGACCGATATGTGAATTATTTTAATGGTCGGGGGGCCATTGCTATTCAACAAGAGCTATAATTTTTCCTTAAAAATAAAAAAATAAATTTTGGCTCAAATATCTTGTTTATCTTCTTGTTAGCATTTAGTTTTGTCTGTCTCCTAGTGCACTTGTAGTAGTGGCAAGTGCATTTACCTTTAGTTAATAAGACCCTTTGTCACTGTAACCACACCAAAATTAGCAAAACATCTTATTGATAAATAATCAGCCCCACACATATTGTAGTAGTAAAAACATTTTACTGTGTGCACATTGAAAGGTGCATTTTTTGGACAAAAGAAAAAATTGGATGACTCGCACTATATGGGTGGATGTATGTGTGGTCAAATTCGTCACACAAAAAGCACTAAATACACAGTATCAGTGAATATATAAACCATCTGTGTGGTGATAAATCACAATCAGTGCAAACAAATCACAAAAATAATCAGTAAAAACATAAATCATCAGTGCAATGATATATCGCAATCAGTGCAAACAATTGAAAAAATAATAAATAAAGTCCAAACAAAATACACTGAAAAAACCATGTGGAAGAATCAAAAGTAGTCCATAAAAGGAACCCAAGACAAGGTGAGTTGACAATCACAGGTCTTTCAACCGCATGGAACCTCAAATGTGTAGAACCACCACCAAAAGTAAGAGCCTGGCCGCTTACCAGAACCCCATGACCCCCCGTTACAGAGGGTCTAAAAGGGCTTTTAAGATCCTAGTAGTCCGGACATCCCAGGAATGGAGATGGAGCGGAGATGGGAGTGAAAACTGGAAAAGGGCATCAGGTGCTGGAGTGGGGATGGATGGATCCACAAGAAGGGGGCTCAACCCTCAGCATAGTGGTGTCATCATAGGAGAGAAGAAAGGGAGGGCTCCCATAGTGTAAAATCAGATGGTAATTTATTGTAGAAAAAAACATGAACACTCACATGTAGGTAAGACAATCAGCATGCGCGCGGGGATCTGACGTTCTTTCCCTTAAGCGGGCGGGACCTTTTCCTCCGACGTGACATCGAATGGGGCCGCACATGCGCGGTAGCGCTGAGGCTAGGGACGCTCTAGGCTCCCTAGGAAGTTTAGATCTCTTCCGCACATGCGCACTAGCAATTTATGCGCTCGAGGCTAATGCGGAAGTCCGGTGTGGGGGATTCCAAGGTGAGGCTTATTACTTACTATTTAAGGGAGGTGTTGCGATGAGCAGCTCGTGCCCCTTGAAGACGCAATTCTTTTGCGAAACGCAGCGTAGGGCTGAGCGGCATCATCGCGCAACCTCCCACTGTCGCTGTATTTTCAACAGGACGAGCTATCTGTGGTTATCCGGCCGGTGCCACAGTTCGTTTTTCCAATTGATGATGTTGATTGTCTTACCTACATGTGAGTGTTCATGTTTTTTTCTACAATAAATTACCATCTGATTTTACACTATGGGAGCCCTCCCTTTCTTCTCTCCTATGATGACACCACTATGCTGAGGGTTGAGCCCCCTTCTTGTGGATCCATCCATCCCCACTCCAGCACCTGATGCCCTTTTCCAGTTTTCACTCCCATCTCCGCTCCATCTCCGTTCCTGGGAAGTCCGGACTACTAGGATCTTAAAAGCCCTTTTAGACCCTCTGTAACGGGGGGTCATGGGGTTCTGGTAAGCGGCCAGGCTCTTACTTTTGGCGGTGGTTCTACACATTTGAGGTTCCATGCAGTTGAAAGACCTGTGATTGTCAACTCACCTTGTCTTGGGTTCCTTTTATGGACTACTTTTGATTCTTCCACATGGTTTTTTCAGTATATTTTGTTTGGACTTTATTTATTAATTTTTCAATTGTTTGCACTGATTGCGATATATCATTGCACTGATGATTTATGTTTTTACTGATTATTTTTGTGATTTGTTTGCACTGATTGTGATTTATCACCACACAGATGGTTTATATATTCACTGATACTGTGTATTTAGTGCTTTTTGTGTGACGAATTTGACCACACATACATCCACCCATATAGCGCGAGTCATCCAATTTTTTCTTTTGTTCATTTATGTGTTTGTGTCACATTTAGACATCGCTGCTTTTTTTATTATAATTTTAGACACTTTGAAGCGCAATTATTTTTTCATTTTTTCTGCATTTTTTGGAACCTTTTTTTTTTTTTTTTTAAATTTTTTTTAATTATTTATTTATTTTTTATCAAAAAATCTATATATTTTTTTGAAGGTCATTAAAGGCATATTTAAACAAAATAGACCTTGTTTAAAAAATTACAATTCACAACAGTGTTTTGAAAAACATAAAAAAAAATAAAAGAGCTTACAAAGTTCAACATGTTAATAACAGTGCTGGTGATGTCACCCTTGTAAAACCTAAATTTTTCAGATGCTCAAAATTGTGCACTAAAAAAGGGTCAAGTCAACATGTGCTATCTCCCATCATGGGAGAGCAATGTACGTGTTTTGTGTGTGCAATCCCTTTGTTCCTCTCACCACAAAAAAAATTTGAGGATGAAGGGGTTGCAAACACAAAACAAGTACATTGATATCCCCTGATGGAAGATAGCACATGATGACACACCGTGTGCATCAGAAAAAATATTTTTGAAGGAAAAAAATACAACAAAATTGGAAGAAGATACAAACTTCACAAGTAAATGAAGAACATGATTGATGTTTTTAGGCAAAACGTTATTATATTCTGCCCAAAACATCAATCATGTTCTTCATTTCCTGTTGCATGGAGTCCAGGCGAATTTTCATGCTGTGAATTTGGTCACGCATTTGATCAATTTGCCCATTCCACAACATGATCTGACCAATAAGTCTTTGGGAACTGTCTGTGCTGAATGGCTCTGCCGCTTGGCCTTCCACAACCAGAAGCTCACCTAAAATGTGTGTAAAAAAAAATGGGTTAAAATATGCACACCTAAATACATTACCTTAAGCTGGGGTGTCAGTCACTCACTTGGTGGGGTTGAAAGCTCGCACACTTCCTCCACCTCTCCTTCCTCCAGGTCGTCGGGTGGGCGTGGTCTTGGGCTGGGGCTTGGGGTATCTTCAGCCTCAGGCTGGTGACTGGGGGGGGGGTCCTGGAATCCTTGGACTGTTGTCTGAGTCTTTTCTACCCTATGATAATTCAACAAAAGGTATAGTTAAAACACAGTGATACTTTGGATTTTTCCAATTAATATGAAACATTGGTTATGAGTTGTGGACAATTGCCTTTTTTTGTCCTCAAAAATTTAGAAGACAAGATGAACATTACCTCTGAACAACAATTCTAAACAGTACACATTTTCATGCAAGTTTCACAGATGCAGACACCTCAATGATCTCCTATGTATATTACCCCTCAAAAATTTCTTTATGGTCACATAGTACACTAGTGCTCGTGAGTCCAGATGTGGAACCAGCTGCTGTGTCCTGTCCTTACATTACACTGAATCATTTTTGAAGAAGCATTATATTTTCAAACACATCTACACCACATCACCACATTTTGGAAATCCGACAAATTATCAAGACCTAAATGTATGTCCAACCCTGTACCATCATATTTGGCGAAAAAATAACGTCATTTTCTTTAGTATCATATGTATTTTACGAAGAACGGTCTTTACGAACGATGCTGTATAAACGTAAAAAATATGGATCAGCATGCAAGTTAAGTATCTCAATAGGAAAACACAACAAGTACTTACTTTTTTTAAGCAGCTTCTTTATTCGCCAATATTGTTCTGGCTCCCTACTTTTGATGTCAGACCACCGCTTCCTCAATTGTTCTTTCGAACGTTTAGTGCCAAATTTAGCTTCTAGAGCGGTGACAACTGAGGACATTATTTTGTCCTTACGCATATTCGGTCGTGTGTACGGTCCCTTTTTCCCATCGTAGTCCTCCCTTCCCAATATGGACACCATCTCCACCATCTCTTCAAAAGCCATGTTGATGGCCTTATGTCTCCTCCGGAATGTGGATGGTTGTGGCTCCGGGCTTTCCTCCGCGCTACTTCCACTGATTCTCTCCGCCATCTTTCTCTATCTACTCCCACTGCGCAACGAAGAGTGAAGGGGCGGGGACAAATCGTACTAAAGAACGTCAGGGGCGGGCGACGCAGGCGACGCAGGCGGAGCATGACACATGCGCAGTGTATATAAAGCTATTACGATGGCCTACGTATGTCCGTGCGGAAGTAGCGAGCGTCAGAAACGAAGTTAAGTATAAACGTGGGGGTGTGTGTGTGTGTATATGTGTCCCCTAGATTCTTCACAAAATAATTCTGGGAGTTCTGACTGACTTTCCAGTTTTGATCTTGTGTCTTGTCTTTCAGCAAAAATGAATCCCTTTAAAGAGGCTGATTTTTTGTCCAGATTTATCGATTTATATCAGGAAAACAAAAACCTGTGGGAGGTCAAACACCCACTATATTTCAATCGAGCTGTAAGGAAGGCAACACTGGGCACACTTTTAGAATTTGTGAAGACTCGAGTCCCCCAGGCAGACCTCTAGTTTGTGGACAAGAAAATTGGTATCTTGCAAAACATGTACAAGCGGGAACACAATAAAATCCAGGAGTCGCTCAGATCCGGAGCAGCAGCCGACCAAGTTTATGTACCCAAGTTGTGGTACTACCACAAAATGCGATTCCTGGACCAAACAGAACCAAACAGACCAAACAGAAGCCAGGCAATCACTTTCAACCCTTCCCCCCACCTTCCACCCACCCTTCCCTCCAGCCTTCCCTCCAGCCTTCCCCCCCACTCTTCCCTCCAGCCTTCCATCCACCTCCACCCCAGCTGAGGAGTCCCAGGAAGATATGGGCCTTTTCAGCCTTGATGAAGTGGATGCGCCCAGCTTCAGCCAGGTATCCTTTTTTGTGAAATTTGTGATTGTGTAAATGTTATTAACGATGTTAACATCTAAAATTTTGAAGTGCTTCATAACAAATGACTTCATCACAAATATTAATATGTAGACATATCACTAGACAGTAGTGGCCCAAAATATACTTCTGCATAGGTGTGCGCAGCCTCTTGCATTAGGGTGTGCACCCCATAGCTCAAATACATATGCATGTGTATATGTACTGATGGTGTCAGTAGGGCAGTGGACAGTGTCATTAGTTCTATTTTTTTTTAAATCAATGAATGTATTTTGTAACATTTTTTTTGTGGATGAAATATCAGTGGTCTAAACAGGGGGGGAATATGCACCACACAAGGCGATTAGGGTGTGCCCAGGCACACCTGGCACACCCTGTGCGCATGCCTATGTACTTCAGATATTGTTGATGAGCTGAAATAATGGTGGGGTCAAATAGATAGCCTTTACTATTTGTTTATAATTATATTTGCAAGTCATGAGCTGAAAATTGTGTGTGATTGCGTAACACAAAATTACTACTATGTCCCTTTTTTTGACACAGGATGACCTCAGCCAGGAGAAGGCCTTGACCAGTGGGAGAGAGGAGGAGGCCTTGCCCAGTAGGAGAGAGAAGGAGGCTGTGGCTGGGCCCAGTAGAAGCCGCACGGAGTGTCAGGTGCCTCCCCTCCGCATTATCACCAAAAGGCCCAGAAGAATGACACAAACTGAGGAGGAATCCCTAGCCCTCATTCGTGAAGCCAGCCAAATCCTCAGCACACCACACCACCACGTATGGGACATATATGGCCACCAGATTGCTGGAACTGGAAAAGGGGCAACGCCTCCTCTGTGAAAGTTTGACTTTTCAGGCCTATCAGAAGGGCTTGAGAGGGGAGCTTACTGCTACAACCTATCTAGCAGATGAAGCCACTCCTCCTCCTCCTCCTCCTGCCCCAAGTACACCACCACCAGAGGCACAGCCTCCAAGGAAGGCTGCAGCGAAGCGTGGAGGGAAGGCTGCAGAGAAGCATGCAGGGAAGGCTCCACGGAAGAGTCGAAAGTGATTGCCTGCTTTCTGTCTGGTCTGACTGTGCTCCCTGTGCTCCCTAGTCGCAAGATACCAATTTTCTTGTCCTAAAACTTGATGTGTGCCCTGGGGGACGAAAGGCTTCACAGATTCCAAAAGTGTCTCCAGTGTTGCCTTCCTCATTTTTTGTTAACCAAAATAAATGGATTTTTTAGATACCTTACATTATTGACTATGTGTTTTGATTCCAAAACGACATTTTGTTGGGGAGTAGGCAGGTACAGGTCAAAAAGATTATGGGGTTGATTTAATAAAAGCAAATAGACTGTGCACTTTGCAAGTGCAATTGCTCCAGAGATTAGGAAATTAGGTAAGGCTTGACTTTGCAAAGAGTACCCAATCCTGTGCAAGGAAAATTAAAAAATCAGCATTTTTGCTTGCACATGATTGGATGATGAAAGATTAAAAGTGTAGCGCTATAAGCTCAATAAATGTGTACAGTAAATTAATATATCAAAATGGTGTAAGAAATGAATAACCTTATACAGTTATTACAACTGCTAAGTGAGACTGTGGTGCACCAAATAAACAAATATAACAGTGACTGGTATAGAAAAAAGAGAAAAAAAAAAAAAAAGCAATAACACTTATGTGCATATAACACCTCAAACAGTTTCAAAAGATATAGCAGTCCATATCAAATAAGTGAAAAAAGTCAAAAAAGTCTGTGGTAGTAGTGCATAAACGATGATGGGCGAATGACTCCCAAACGCACAGGGGGATGATTAAGCCCAATCTGGCAAGTAAGTGGACCGTGGAAAAACCGAAGGTGCACGAAAAGTTGAGATCAGTGCCAAGACCATCACCAGGAGGGTATGGAGGCTTACCAGAGTTTAATGGCCTGAAATGGCATACGCCATACAGGTCAAAAAAGCTTGATGACCAACAGGTCTAGGTAGCTTGTCTGGACAGATGTCATCTCCTCTCGGTAGGAAGGAAAATCAGCACGGCTTCCACATCAATAGATACACCACCATAGACCAAATACGTATTGCATAGGAGAAGTAAAAATACTCACATAGCATGATAACGTTTAACTTGGATTTATTAAAAAGTAATTTAAAAAACAGACTCACATTTTCAGAAGATATGAAACAGCGTAAAAATCATATAGCGGCAGTCGTGAGGGGTCCACCCGACATGTTTCAACTAAACAGCCATCATCTGGGGTGTGGAACCCTCTCACCCCACCGCACTATAAATAGATAATGACCCCCACTGGGAGTGTCCGAATACCGGAAGCACATCAAATGACCATTACTTCCAGTTGTAGGGGTAATACATCGCTATGGCATTTGCACTTAAAACTGTGTATACTATGGGGATAAATCTTTATTTAATAATCCTCATAGTTTAGTAATGATCACAAGTTATAGTGTACTTTCGTGTAATAAAATAGGCATTGGTCCAGCTCGCCCGTCCGGAAACCAAGCCTCTTTATCAATATCCCTGTGTGTAAGTGGGTGTGAGCGCAACGACGCCGCCGCGCTCCACACACGAATCAAATCTAAGTCTGTCCAACTTTTGAGCAAACAAAGTCCGCTGGAGCCCACACACGATCGAATTGTCCGACGAAATCCAGTACGCCAGACCAAGTCTGCCGTAAAGTCCGATCGTGTGTACGCGGCATAAGAAACGTAAATGACTCACCTTTTCAGGAGGTAAACGGAATTCCATATTCACAGTATCAATGGTGATACCAAGGAATTCAAGCGAGGTAGTAGGCCAAACTGACTTCTCTTCAGCCAAAGGCACACCAAACTTCCTACAAATCATCCTAAACACTGTAAACAAATATAAACACTCACGCGATGTTGCCGTACCAATAAATAAAAAAGTCATCAAGGTAGTGTATCAAATGTTCAGAACCAGATATATGAGAAACCGACCATTCTAAAAAAAGAGGAAAAAAACTCAAAATAACAGCAAGAAACAGAACACCCCATCGGGAGACCATGATCAAAATAAAAACACCCATTAAAATAAAACCCCAGCGAATTAAAAGCGGACGGTGAATCGGTTTAGACATTAAAGCCGACTGACCAACGGCACGCACTTTAGAGATTGCATCATCGAAAGAACTGTAAGTCACCAAACAAAAAGCAGGGTCGATATCATCATTCAAAGAACCTCCAGCTGGAAAGAATAAATGATGAATTAATCGAAAGCTCTGAGGTTCCTTCTTAGGAATAATACCCACAGGGGATATCCTGAAATTTTCGAACGGTGGAAATGAGAATGGACCTGCCACCCTCCCCGCAAGCACCTCTTTTTCAATCCTTTTTGAAACAACATCCTTGTATTTATCAACAGATGGCAAATTCTCAACAATTAAACAACCCATGGCAGAATACGAGGGTAGCAAGAAACCAAATTGAAAACCATTATTTAAAAATTCCGCTGCTTGAGGCCAAGGCCAAATGTGGAGAAATGGCAGCATTTCTATTAATTTCACTGGCGTTACTGCCTTTAGGAAAAATATCCTTATGAGGGGATGTGTATTCAAAGCCATCTTCTTAAAACATCTAGAAGCCGGGTGAGCACCAGTACAAGAAGCACATTCATGCTTAAATCGACAAGTCTGTGGCCACTTACATTGGCCTTCATTAAAAATAAAACAAACACCTTTACGGAAAGACCCAGACTGAACAGCAGGAGGCCTAGAAAAGGGTTTTGTGGTAACAATAAATTAAGCCACAACCCAACATCTTTTGTGCCCCATTTTAAAGAACTATGAACAGCCAATTTTTGCCGAAAAGATTTGTCATAAGAAAACCATGACAAACCAGAAAAATTCTTATATGCTTCAAGGATGATTTCGACATGATGAAACATTCCGCAGCTAAGTTCCAGATGTCGTTCACCCATCACACTAGCATATATACAAAAGGCTCGTAGCCAATAATTAAAAGTGTGAGGCACAAGTCTACGTCTATCATCACTACTCTTTTCTGTCTCTCTCTTAAGTGACCTATCATTAACAGATGGTAAGATATCAATATATTCACCCTTCCAAATTTTAGATTTAACAATGGCGGACAAATGAAAGCCTAACGGGGACATCTCACATGCCATAGCTTCTCTAAAGCAACACTCAGGCACTACAGAAAGTTCAGAAGCATGCAAATTAGGCTCATCAAGTATGACAGGACACATAATAGGTGAAGAAGATTGCGCAATTGGCTGACCAGACCAAGCGTGAGATACGGCGGGCGGCAAAGCAACGCTAGACAACATCTGTTTAAATTGGTCAGCAAGCAAAGAGAAATTGTTAATCAAGCTAAATAAAGCATTATGATCCCGAGACTCACCTCCAGGATTTTGAGGAGATGCTGCATCAAGTGGTACCCCAGGTATTTGATCCTGTGCTGCTGGCACCGAGACAGGTAAAGGTAATTCAGTTTGATCTGCATGACAGAAAACATTAGAGGCAGCAAGGAAATCATGAGAATCAGAATTAAGAACAGGCATACATGCAGCAGAAGTATTAACATTTTTAAAAATGTTTTTCACAGGAGCTCTTTTTCTTTTATTAAGCAGGGAAGGAGCCTTCTTAGCACCCTTACCCTTTTTACTGATTCCAGGCGGCAACAGGGATTCCACCCTGTGGCTCTTCTTCAATCTATTACACACAGTCCGGCCAGATCGTTCTGTGCTTGTGCCCACAGCGATTACATCAACCTGAGCAAGAGCGTCATGAAGGGAGGGGGGAGCCGATGACGCAGAAGGGCGGGCAGATTAATTAGCAGGAGGTGGAGGAATCTCAGGAGACAGAGGAATCTGCCGAGAATTTGATGTTAGCGAGGGGAGAATATTCACAGGACCCGGAGGCGGAGCCACTGCAGGAAGGGACAACATAGCAGAGGGCACAGCCATCTCAACATTCTGCCCAGTCACAGAAAATGGTGGCGAGAGAGACAGGCAGCGCTGCACCCACTCGTCCCCACCAGGTGCCGCCACTCATTCCATCAGCTGACGCAGGTAAAAATCCATGTTGTGGAGCGCAGAGAGTGTGTCTTCTTGAACGTCACAGCTGCACTGCTGAATAACTGACTCATCCACTCTTATTTATAGGTACTCCAGGATCCAACTGTCAGAGGGCTCGTGCATATAGGTAAGTAACCAATCATTTCAAAACTTAGTCCTATATTATTTTTTTTTTATTTAAAGCTTTAATCTTGATCCCTCATTCTGTCTCATTCCCATGTAATGGGTAGCTAATTGTTCCCCCTCTCTTATTCTCTGGCTTTTTAAAAGTACACACAATTCTTTCATTGAAACAAACTTTAATAAATTAAAAATAAGCTACAGTATAAGAAACATTCAAAAGTTAAAAATAAATTATGTTATAAATGTATTATGTAATATGCATTACTTCCCCAAAATGCAATTAAATAAAAATTCAAACGTCTGGAAGACACTGCAAAAACCCCATTCCCACAGTTACTGTTTCATGTTTCCAACCCTTCTCTCCCTGAAAACAGTGTCCCAAGCTGCAGCGTGCTGCTGGGAGTGTACTGAACAGGGGCGGATCCAGAGCCTAGTCTCGGGAGGGGCACTGCCAGAAAATACGTTTTTTGGGGGGTAAATTTAACAGGGAAATGGCTGGTGTTAGCGCTTCAATCATCACAGCACCATGGTTGTTATGGTGTCAGGATGATTGAAGCGCATTATTACTATTATTACATGGTTATAAAAAGTGAAATGGTTCAACTCACCATAGAATCAGTGGGAGCCCCGAGCGTGTCACTTGCCACTGTCACCTGCCACACGTTGCGGATTGTCACTTGCCACGTCACCTGTCACTAGATGCGGATTGTCACTTGCCACGTCCCATGCCACACGTTGCGGATTGTCACTTGCCATGTCCCATGCCACACGTTGCAGATTGTCACTTGCCACGTCCCATGCCACACATTGCGGATTGTCACTTGCCACGTCCCATGCCACACGTTGCAGATTGTCACTTGCCACATCCCATGCCACACGTTGCAGATTGTCACTTGCCACGTTCCATGCCACACATTGCAGATTGTCACTTGCCACATCCCATGCCACACGTTGCGGATTGTAACATGCCACATCCCATGCCACACATTGCGGATTGTCACCTGCCACGTCCCATGCCACACGTTGCAGATTGTCACTTGCCACGTCTCATGCCACACGTTGCGGATTGTCACTTGCCACGTCCCATGCCACACATTGCAGATTGTCACTTGCCACGTCCCATGCCACACGTTGCAGATTGTCACTTGCCATGTCCCATGCCACACGTTGCAAATTGTCACTTGCCACGTCCCATGCCACATGTTGCGGATTGTCACTTGCCTGCTATAATTGTCTGCTGTGTCCCAGAGTCAGGCTTATTCAACTGGTGACCCCCCTGTCATCAGTGCTGGGCAGGGAGGAATGGGCTGGCTGCTGCCGCTGGGAGCGCGATGGGAGCAGAGCGAACAAAGGGCTCATCCTGAGCGGATGTGTCAGCGCTGCATCCTGCCCCAGGGGCAGCAGAGAGATGATGTAATCTCTCTGCTGCCACTGCTGCCTGTGCATTCTACAGTGAGGGCGGAACTGCAGGGATGCAGGGCAGCGCTGGGCGGTGAGAGATGATGTTATCTCTCTGCTCCCCCGCCCGCCAGCTCCCTGATTGGCCAGCAGCCACTCACACTGTCACTGAGCCGCACAGCTGCTCACGCTCACCAACGGAGCCGCCCGTGCTCTCAGCCGTGGAGCCGTCCGCCGGCTCTCTCACCCACAGTGATGCCTGCCCACCCACTCACCCACATTCTCGGAGGGGGCAACTGCCCCGTTGCCCCCCCTGGATCCGCCCCTGGTACTGAAGAGGACCTTACTCACTGTATTCTCATTGGTGATAGGTGGATGGCCAGCACAGCCAAGGTGAAAAAACTGCCCAAGTGGGTCAGGCAAAAACATTAAGGAGGAATAGGGCTATGTACACAAAGAGGGAGTCTAAGTAAAATAATATCCAAGAACCTGATAAAGTTAGCCGCTGACTCTGACCCATTTTTATGCTAAACAATTCTGCTCCTCTATGGTATATAACATTTTCAAAGAGACCCAGCTCTTTTTAAACTAATCATGTGACCCACAAATGCTCCAACTCCATAAACCATATATTCAAAAATTAAAGTATAACTAAAGGCAAAACTTTTTTTTTTTTTTTTTTTAGTTTTAGATAGAGTGGAGAGGGACTAGAAGACTTGTCTGTTTGTATTGCTGTCTGTGCCGCCATTAGGGAGTTTCAACCTCTCTAGTCCTGTTTACCATTATCATTGCAAGTGAAAGTAAAAGAGAATCCCAAATTTTGGATTGTCCCCAGAAAGGAAATAGAGGGCAAATCTTCCAATGAGGACACTAGTTCCCCAAGGGATTCCCTTAATATGCAAGGATTTCCTCTCACTTCTTGTTTGGCTATGGGACAGGAAGCGAAGGGAAATCTCCCCAATGGGACACAGATGGCAAAAAACAATCTGACAGAGGTTATAACCTTCCCTTACTCTATCCAAAATAAAAAAAAAAGTTCTGCCTGTAGTTCCAATTTAACCACTTGCCGACCATCTAACTGTAAATGTACGTCATTACTTACTGACGTTAAATACCGGGGTTATGGCAGCAGCTAGCTGCCATAACCCTGGTATCTTTTTTTTGGTCAAGCAGTTGGCTTGGGAGTAGTCCCAGCGGCAGATTGGCTGCAAAGTCACTTTTATAGGCTGCGGGAGAGGTGCCCCCCCCTCCTGCCACTTCCCAGTGATCTCTGAGCTTACTGGAGCCATTGGTAAGTCCGAAGCCGATCCGATCCCTGTGATGCTCGGGCAGTCGGCTCTATGCCCTTGGAGGACCGGAGTGACGTCTGACATCACATTCGCCTCTCAGGCTTAAAGGGATTGTTTTTCTCTTAAAGTCAAAATTACATTTTTTTTTATTTTTAAAGGTAAATGAGAGATCTGGGGTCAAAAAGAGGACCTGTCATGCTTACTTCTATTTCAAGGGATGTTTACATTCCTTTTAATAGGAATAAAAATGATTAAAAAAATAAACATAAAAGGACAATGTAAAAGTAAAAAATAAAATGTAACATAAATAAGAAAAAAATTGAAAGCTCCCCATCACTCCAAGATCACGCACAGAAGCGAACGCTTACATAAGTCACACCCGCATATTTAAACGGTGTTCAAACCACACTTGTGAGGTACAACCATGATCGTTGGATCGAGAGCAATTATTTTGTGTGCAAGACTATGGAGATTTTTAAGTACTGTAGTTTGTCACCATTAAACTCAGTGTAACATCATCTTTCACATAATACAAAAAATTGGGCTAACTTTACTTTAAAAAAAAAATCATTCAATAAGTGTATTTTTTCCAAACAATTTTTGAAAGACTGCTGCGCAAATACAATGTGACATAAAGGGGTTGATTTACTAAAGGCCAATAGACTGTGCACCTTGGAAAGTGCAATTGCACTCTGCAAGTGCAGCTGCTCCAGAGCTTAGTAAATGGGGTAAAGCTTCACTTTGCAAAGAGTACACAATCATATGCAAGGAAAATTAAAAAAAAACAGCATTTTCACTTGCACATGATTGGTTGATGAAAGTCAACAGAGCTTCTGCTCATTTACTAATCTCTGGAGCAATTGCTCTTGCAGTGTGCAACTGCACTTTCCAAAGTGCACAGGCTTTTTGCCTTTAGTAAATCAACCCCAAAATGTTGCAATGACCGCCATTTTATTCTCTAGGGTCTCTGCTAAAAAAAAATAATAATGTTTGGGGGGTTCTAAGTCTTTCTCTAGCAAAAAATATAGATTTTTACTTGTAAATAACAAATGTCAGAAAATGGTCTGGTCAGCAAGTGGAATAACATAAACAATATATTAAGACTCAATAATTGCACAAAAATCTAAAAGTCTGTATCTAACCTTACAAAACAATTCACAAATCACAAAGTTCATGTCACATTCCACATATCACAAAGTCTGTGTCACACTTGACATATCCCAAAACCCTAAAGTTTTGCACCTCCATTCTCTGTGGCAATAAGTGAAAAGGGCTAACCAAATTTTCATGACCCATTATCGTTAAGTGAGTTATGAAACATTTTATGCAGAAGTATAATATGTAGGATATGCAGGCTCCTCCTCCTTCCACCAAGATTCCCACCGCTCAATAAACTTTCCACAGGTAAGAACAGACAGGCTCCTTCATCTCTTTTCTTCCTTCAGTTGTTTTCCCCCAAATCAGCCCTTCTGCTCCTCCACTTCTCAGCATAGAACAAAAATGCTTCCAAAGTGCAATAATGTTAAACCAAAAGTCCTTTATTTATTGGGCTGATTTTATTCGTGATCATTTTTGCATCAAAATATTCAGTTCCAAAACTCATATTGCATTGGTGGGAAATAGTTAATTTACTCACAAAATAAACGTTTAACTATTGAATGTCTCTATTTATCATAAATGGGTATTTTACAACCTGAGTCATTATGTCATTTCCTGAAATTGCTCCTCTCCTGCCCTTTCAAATAGACACCTCATTGAAACACATTGGCAATATTATACTCTGGTAGTTAGTGAATATGTTAGGAGTAAAAACCCATGTGATAATCTTTGTAAATTTGTAAATCATTGTGTGATAAAACTATTCACAAAAAAATGTGATTACACATCTGCATGTTACATTGTACTGCTTACACAATACCCTTCTTGTATACAATATAAAATAAAGATTTTAAAAAAGCAAACTACGTGCAATATTTTCACCATGACACAAACTAAATTGGCAGGTGCCTCTGAAGACTCCACCAGGTCCTCTTATGTAGCAACCAGTTGGAGTGCAGACAAGGACAAATCTTGCCCCAACTCTAGACATCTAATAGAAAAGAGAAATCCCTGGAGGTCGCACTTCTCTGCAAAAGCCCATAAGAACACATAAGACAGCCTCAGCCTGGCCTCCAACCAGGCCACACCTTAACATGTTTCACTCCCCATTATTCCCCATGACTAAGCTCCGTAGGCGAAGTGAAATGTGTTGGGGGCGTGGACTGGTTGGAGCATAGGCTGAGGCTGTCATACACTTTCTTATGGGGTTTTGCAGAGATGTGAAACTTCCAAGACTTTTCTATTAGATGTCTAGAGCTTGGACGAGCTTTGTCCTTGTCTGCACTCCAAGCGACTGCTACATAAGAGGACCTGGTGGAGTCTTCAGAGGCACCTGCCAATTTAGTTTGGGACATGGTGAAAATATTGCACGTGGTTTGTTTTTTTAAAATCTATTGTATACAAGAAGGGTATTGTGTAAGCAGTACAATGTAACATGCAGATATGTAATCACATTTTCCAGTATGGCAAATAAAGAACAGGCTTATAACAAACATACTTATGGAGTTATTATTCTACCCAACTTGGTTTTTAATGCTGAAACAAAACCAGTAAGGATGGGGAAGGAACTCAGGAAAAACTTGTAAAAAGGGAGTGTGGTAGGCCAAGATCAGGGGAAAATTGAAGAAAATTGTTTAAAAAAGGGAGGATGGGCTGGGGCTGGGATCAGAAGGGGGATGGAGCGGGTGAAAGAATGCAGATAGTTATTGAAAAAACAACTAAATGTAGATTGTGTAACACCAAAAGCTGGAATATGCAGAGCACTAATAAGGGTACAGTATTAAGTCATATGACATAACATTTCTTGTACTGATCTATGTAGAGGGGGACCCCCCAAAAATGTAAAAGTAAATAACACCATGAAAAAATCTTTTACTAAAAAAAAAGTAGATCATGTCCCACAATGTATATCCAGTGTCAATCATGTCATCCAGTGATGTAGATCCATTGTTAATCATGATGAAGCAGCGCTACAATGGTCCGTTGAACCGCTATCACAAGGACCCACTGCCACCATGTTGCCCTCCAGCACTACTGTCTCTAAATATTAGTCAGGTCGGAGGTTGCTGTATGTATATAAAACAGCTAGGGATGCCCTATTTGGTCATGGACGTTGACTTTGAGCCCCAGGTGTTATGCTTACAAACAGCAGCCTGGAATTTGCATAAGCAAACTGGCCAAATATGGCCAGTTTGTTTGGCAGGTCACCAAACTGTGAGCAGGCACGTTTGACCCAAACCTGAGTGAGGATATCATTATAATTTAAAAAAAAAGCATAAGCAGATTTTACCTTTAGAACAATATAGAGGCTAGTGGTGGTACAGTAATAGGTATATGTAACATGACTAACTTATTTCTAGATCCTTTCAGTTAGGGTAATGTGACCTTATATATATTTTCTCAGTTGGTGTATTGAGGTTTGTGACAGATTTACTTTAAAGTGCTAATGTTGACATGGGTTACATCTATTTGAATTTATTGCAGTTGTCCATATGTCACTTGAACAGAAGTCCCCTACACTACTACTCTAAGAACCCCATGAGATATATAGGCAAAGTGTTTTGCTCCTTGAGATCTCTTCAACTTCAGTTCAAAAGATCATTAGCGTTCAAGAATGCAAGCATTTCCCCTTACATTGCCTAAATTATTAATTGTTAAATATGCTTGCATTAATTCCATCCCTCACCTTCCCTGGAGGTTATTTTTTTTGTCCTTAGGATATTGTGCATTGTCAGTACTTTCATCCTATTATCTCTCAGAAGACCAGATGCTAAGGTCAAATGTTAACGCAAGTGTTCCCATAAATAATAACATATATGCAAGCTACTCAAATGAGAAACATAAGTTTTCAATTTCTTGACTCAAAACATTTTGTTTGGCTATGATATACACATAAGTGTGTGAAAATATTGAAAATCTGTTTCGACCCTCTAGACATTTGCAGGATAAATGAGCAAATCTAATAACCACTTGTCTGAACTTTTCATCAGATTAAACGTATGGATTATTTTAAACATATAGTCCATGTATCTTTTCTCAAAGCACACATTTGTGTACTTTTATTTATTATAAAAAGCAAAAATCAAAATAGAGTGGACTTTTATATAACATTACCTTGCATACTGATTGGCTCAAAAACTTCTACCACCCCTTTCTAAAAAGAGAACTTGAGTGGATGTAGGGTGTGAAGTTATTGATAAGAGCAAAGATCGATTCCCCCCAGGGAAACAATCTGACAAAGTTTCTGATAGATGGCTAGCCCAATTTATGGAAGAGCTGGGATTGTGTGATGTCTGGAGAACCCGAAACCCAATGAGGCAGCAATACTCATGTCTCTCTAGCTCATATACAACATTGTCGAGAATAGACATGGCTTTTGGAAACGGGGATATGGTACAGTTGATAAAAAGCATAGTATACGCTGCTAGGGGAGTGTCTGACCATTCACCATTATTAATGATGATTCAATTGGAAGGTCAGAACCCCCCGAGAGCGTGGAGTATAAGTCCATTTTGGTTGGAGTTAATGAGGGAACCAACAGAGATAACACTGAGATTAAAGGAATTTGTAACATTGAAAAAGGACTCCTCAAGTGCTGGGATAGTGTGGGACACTTTGAGGGCTTTCCTCAGAGGGTTAATAATACAGCAGGTTGCAAAGATCAAAAGGAGGTCCAGGGTGTGGGAGGAGGTCACTGAGAGGGAAGCTGTGGAGTCTGAAAATCAGTACGTGGTAGATCCAACTCCAGAAAAAATCTGGCTTAAAAATCAACGAAAATATCATAACATTATTACTAGAATGGCAGAAAATAAGCGTCTTTTTCAGACCCAACGTGTCTTTGCTGAGGGGGAGTGTGCAGGTCGTTTACTGGCTTGGTTGGTAAAGACCAATAACTCCCCATCAGTAATCGCAGCCATTAGGATGTCGGGGGGAGAAATTACTTCTCGGACCTCTGAAATACTTGATGCATTTAGACAGTACTACGCAAATCTATACAAATCCAGGATGGAAGAAGTGGCAAGAGATATGGATCGCTTCTTTGGGGGATTGAGGTACCAGCTTTCTCAGAAAGGGAAAAAAATGAGCTAAAAGCCCCCATTACTTTGGAGGAATTGCAAAGTGTAGTGGCTGAGATGGCTAACCAGAAGTCCCCTGGCCCAGATGGTCTCCCCACTGAAATTTATAAGCAGTACAGTGATGCTTCCAGAGTTATTGAGGATGCTAGGGGAGGTGCCCTCCTCAATGGCAGAAGCTATAATAGTGGTTGTCCCAAAAGAAGGGAAAGATCAAATGGATACCTCGTCCTATAGGCCAATATCCCTACTGTGTTCAGATGCAAAAATACTAGCAAAAGTGCTGGCCGCCAGGGTGAATAAATATATACAAAAGCTTATACATCCAGATCAATCTGGGTTTATCCCCAACAGATCTACTAACATTAATATAAGGCGGGTATACCTGAACCTTCAGATCCTGACAATAAATGGGGGTTCATGAGAGGTTGTCTCTTTGGATGCTGCCAAAGCTTTCGATAGCTTGAAATGGGACTATTTGTGGCGGGCTCTGGAGGTGTTTGGGTTTGGACCCACTTTTATAGGCTGGGTGAAAGCACTTTATAAGACACCAAGTGCTAAGATAAGAATTAATAATACATACTCTGATCCAATCCAGCTGGAGAGGGGAACATGGCAGGGATGTCCCCTGTCACCTCTATTGTTTGCCTTAGCAATAGAGTCATTAGCAATTGCAATTAGATCTGCAAGGGGGATACAGGGATTAAAAAGAGAGACGGGAGAAGAAAGGATTGCATTATATGCAGATGACATTTTGTTCTTCCTCGGAGATATAGACTCATCCTTGGCAGGGGCTATGAACATAGTGGAGGATTTTGGGAAGCTCTCAGGTCTGGTAATTAACTGGGAGAAATCAGCCCTGATGCCTGTAGACACAATAGACCTCTTCCCATCTTCGGTTAGGCAACTAAGGGTGGTAGACAGGATGAAGTATTTAGGAGTATGGTTAACAAGGGACCCAGATCAGTATATTGAGGATAATCTTGCTCCCCTTCTGCTTAAATTTAGGCGGAAGTGTGATATTTGGAGCCATCTTCCCCTGTCAGCAGCTGGAAGAATTAACCTCATTAAAATGATTTGGATGCCCCAACTCTTGTATCAGCTACATAATTCTCCAGTTTGGATCGGAATGAGATGGTTCAAGAAAATTGAAACAATGTTCTGGGAACTAATCTGGAAGAAGGGGCAGGCTCGTATTAGCTTACAGATACTGCAGCTACCAATAAAAGAGGGAGGAGCAGAAGTTTCACACCCCCGCAGTTATTTTTTGACTGCCCAGTTGCAGCATTTCAGGGGATGTAATGTATCAGGGGAGAGTAATGCCCCTTGCACACGGTCGTATTTTCCGATGGAAAATGTTCGATCGGAGCGTGTTGTCGGAAATTATGACCGTGTGTGGGCTCCATCTGACATTTTCCATCGGATTTTCCGACACACAAAGTTTGAGAGCAGGAGATAAAATTTTCCAACAACAAAATCCGATCGCGTCAATTCCAACCGTGTGTGGCCTGTTCCGACGCATAAAGTGCCACGCATGCTCAGAAGAAATTCCGACACGGAACAGCTCGGTCTGGTAAACTTAGCGTTCGCTATGGATACAGCACTTTTGTCACGCTGCAATGTTAAAAATGGTTTAATACAGCGCACTCTCTTCTTCTTTATAATGTGACAAGAATTAAGTAGTTTTGCTGCTCATATTCACACACACTTCTCACAAACTTATTTTGTTACTATTTATCGTGATTCACTCAATATATTTTGATTTCTCACATCTGACAACATTATTTTGGTGTCATTTTTATTTTTTTTTTTGGCTTTAATGTAGATTTTTTTTTTGTGTTTGTATTTTTTTGAAGGGTGTTTTGGGTTTTTTTGGATTTTTATTTGTACTCCCTAAAATTTTTGTGTGTGTTTTTTGTGTCAAGTTACCACAACACCATTGATATGTTGTTCTATTTAATCTGTAGGAGATTGTTTGGTGTTGCTGTCCCTTGTTAATTTCACATTTTATGTTAGAAATGTACCTGAATCATCACCAACAAACTGTCCTTTTTGGATGAAAACACACACAGGAGAGTATAATTTTCCAAAAGAAAACTTTTATTAAGGGCTCACAACTAAACAAAGAGGGAGGCAACGCTGGAGAAACAGCAGAAATTGGCGAAGCCTTGGACCCCCAGGGCAGGCATCAATAATTTTCAAGCAAAATTGGTGGCCTGAGGAGTCCTTATCTAAGGGAGGGCAGTCTGGTCCAGAAGTCCCAGAGATCTGGAAAGCAGCAGATGACATCTGTGTCCCCAGGCTGTGGTCATACGAGAGACTGCAGCTTCTGTCAGACCAGACCGAACCGAGGGTCATCACTCTCTTGTCTTCCTTCCACGCTTCCTTCCACGCGGTGGCTCTGGTGGTGGAGTTGTGGCAGCAGGAGGAGGAGGAGGATGGTCCAACTCAATCACGTCGGTCTTGGGTGTTAGTTCCCCACCCACCCCCTTAGTTAGGACTTTATAAATAAGTTGCTCACACAGGAGGCATTGACTCTCCTGCATGCCCTGCAGTTTGGTGGCAGCCATGCAGGCAAAGGCCTCTTCAGGAGTGGGTAAGGCTCGGAGGGACGCCGAAGCCTCCTGAATGAGCCTGAGCGCTGAATCCTGCATGGGAGTCGTCTTCCTCGCTCTTTTAGATGGAAGGCGGAAGGGGAGGAACCTGCGATTCAGTCAGGCTGCGACTGTTCCTAGGCTTCTCTTGGCTGACATTTAGCCCCGCCTCCTCCTGGCTGCCACTAATTCCCGCCTCCTCCTGACTGCCACATTCCACAACCTCTTCCTGGCTGAGATCTTCCTGTGTATGAAAAAGGGACATAGTTTTAGTTTTTTATTCATCAATCACACACAATTTTAACCTCCTGACTGTTGCAAATTGAATGTTAACAAATATAACAGACTATCATTCTGAGCCCAGCATTTTTGTTTCTTTGAACAATTTTGGGTGCCCACTACTGTCTATTAATATTTAAAACACTTTTTTTCAATCACCAATTAGTGATCAATCATAACATCTAGTAAACATCATTTCTTTATTGACCAGAAATCTGTAGAAGAATGCTATACCTGGCTCCAGCTGGGCTCCTCCACTTCTTCCTGGCTGGAAGGCCCAGGTTGGACATCGGAAGCCTCAGCTGGGATGGAAGGAAGAGTGGAAGGAAGAGTAGAGAGGGATTCCCTGACTTCAGTGTGGTCTGACAGAAATCGCAGTCTCTCATAGTACCACAGCCTGGGGACATAAACGTCATCTGCTGCAGCTCCGGACCTCTGGGAATCCATGACCTTCTTGCGCTCCCTAAGATAAGTGCTCCTCAGGCCACCAATTTTGGTTTTTAAATAGGGGATGGTTGCTGTGGGGACCACCGGCTTCACCAACTCCAGCAGTTTCTCCAGCGCTGCCTGCCTCTTTTGTTTATTATTATAATGGGGGTGTCTCACCTGCCACAGACAGGGCAGCTCCCTGTATTTGTCTATAAACAGGGGGAGAAAATTGTGGTCATTGAACCCATCCATTTTCTCTGCAAGACACAACACAAGACAAACCCTAAGGTCAGGCCAAACTCCCCTAATCTTGTTAAAATATAGGCTTCCATCCGAAGCAGTATAGGCGCAAATTTAGATCTTACCTTCATTATCACGATCGGCGCCTCCGATGCTCCTCTCACAGATCGTACGTAAGACGCACGCGTGTTACGCTTTATACACACTGCGCATGCATGTAACTCCGCCCGCCCCTGAAGTTCTTTCTAGTCTATTCCCCGCCCCTTTTCGATCTGCGCAGTGGGGGAAGAGCACATGGCGGATACACAGCAGGATCGTGCTAATTGTAGCAACGAGGAGGAGGAGGAAAGCCCGGATCTGGAAACGTCCCAATCCAGAAGGAGATTTAAGGCCTCAAATATGTCTATTGGGGAGATGTTGGAGATGGTGGACATCCTGAAGAGGGCCGACTATGAGGGAAAGTATGGACCTTACCCCAAGATCAATGTCAGAAAGGCCAAGATCATGGCGAAAGTGGTCAGGAGTCTGCACCGGAAATTCGGGGTACGACGATTGAAAGATCAGCTCAGGAAGCGGTTGTCGGACCTCAAATTACGAGAACATGAGCAGTACAGAAAGATCCGGAGAGTGCTGCAAAAAAGTAAGTAGTTGTGCTGTGTTCCTATTCTTTTGATGTTTATTATGTTTGTGCTGCTCCATGTGCTTTTAGGAACTGTTGTACAGTTTAAAATGGCAACTTTCATGTTCATGGGCACATTATTCGTTCGTATCAAACATTTTTCTTTCGGCCTATAAAACACCATTGTTTAGGCCATATGCATTTGGCCACCATTTTTACGCCCTATACTTGTCTGAAACGAATTTGGTTGTGTAGATGGCTTTGTTACTAGAATGAAATGCAAACTAGATTCTGTGTAAGGAGAGGACACTGAGCAGCTGTTTTCACATCTGGACACTGGAGCACTAGTGTGGGACCCCAGAACACCATATTTATTAGGGGGCCACACAGGTGCTCCAGTGTATACTATAGGGGGGACTACATCTGTGAAGCTTGTACCAAACAGGTAAAGTATTGAAGCTTGACAAAGGACACTGAAAATGCTACATTTTGGAACTCTGCTAAAATTGACAATTGTACCCCACTTCCAAGCAATGTTTACTATTTCTAGTTCTGCCATCAAATATCTGTGTGCTAATTATACCATTTTGTTTTACATAGGGGATAAAAGACTCGGAGGACACCCCTCATCTGAGGAGACCAGAGCCCACCCCACCTCTGGAAGAAGGGGAAATCCCCCCAACACAAGCTGAGCAGGAGGAAGAAGACGTGGTGGAACTAGTCACCACAACAGGTGAATGTCTGCGACCACAGGCTCAGGTAAGAGATGGATGGTGGCATATTTTTGATACCTAATTTTTTTGGGGGTTCCTCTCTTTTTAGGTGACCGTGATGTTGTGGATCCAGATCCTTTCACATCAGAAAGTGCCCAGATCCTGATCGGGGAGATCATGGGGTGTAATTTACAATTGGAAAACATCAAGAAAAACATCAATGATGTTATTCAAAAAAATATAAACATCATTGATGTTTGGGGGTGAGTTTAAAGCCCCTCCAAATCCCTTTGTTTTTTGGTGTGCTACAATGTGAAAAATTTTTTTTGATTTTTCCCAAAGCCAAATTTGGAGGATGCACACAGTGTGCCAACATCTGCCATCATGGGAGATCAATGGACGCGTTTTGTGGGTGCAACCCCTTCCTCAATAATAAAGTAGCTGAGAGGAAGGGGTTTCTCACCCCGAACACGTCCCTTGATCCCCTGTGATGGCAGCTAGCACATGTTGACATTCGTAAATTGGTGTGCATCTTCCAAATTTGGCTTTTCCTGGGGTTACTTCACCCCATCTGAACGCAATATCAAACACAGTTCCTAAATACTCATGTCTGATATTGCCTTCAAATTCTAGCAAATGTGAACTTTGTAAGTTTTAGATTTGTGTCTTTCTTGTTGGTTTTACACATGCCTGTTTTATCTTAAATGGACATTTCTATTGTTTATAATGCTACCCCAAAAATTGTTAGACAACAAACATGTTGTTTTGTTTGAAAAACCTTTGGTAAATGCACATGTGATTGTGCAGGTATTAAAAAGTGTGTTAATCAAGAATGTGTGGATTATTGTGTCAACGCTAAAACACTTTGGTGGTGATGTAATTGGTGTTTTCAGTGAAAATGGGGGTTATTTCCTAAGGGCAAATCCTCTTGGCACTACAAGTGCAGTTTCAGTGCAGTTGCAAGTGCACTTGTAGTGAAAAGTGTCTTTGCATTTTGTCAATAACACCCAACAGTGCTTTGTATAAGGTTACACGCCATTTTCTGGACTCAACACATTTCTGTCAGGGTCAGCTAAAACAAACACAAGCAGTAAATGTCCACAAAGAATTTCTTTTTTTTGCTTTTTTATTTGAAAAAGGCTTCACATATTTGCTGGCATATTGATGGCCCCCCTACCCGCAAAGAACTCCAGGTATCGTAACCGGATATCACGGGCACTCAGGGAGGGCAAACCAGGACGGCCGCTTTCAAGCGCCGTCATTGTTGTTTCAGGTATCACTCCGGCCTCAGGCCCAACAGAGCCAGCATAGTTGGCCGAATGTTTCCTTAAAAAGTTATGGAGAATACAGCAGGCCATGATGATATGATTAATTGTCTAACATTGTCCTCTGGAGCTGGCAAGTCCAAGCTGCCATTCTTGAGATGCCTGTAGAACTCCGTCTGGGCGATGACTCCACCATCGGACATCCGGCCATTCTTCCCCACGTCCACATACAAGAAGTCGTAATTAGCCGACACCACCGCCAACATCACAATACTATTGAACCCCTTATAGTTGAAATAGTACGACCCCGAGTTGGGTGGTGGGACGATGTGGACGTGTTTCCCATCAATTGCCCCTCCGCAGTTAGGAAAGTCCCACCGCTGGGCAAAGTGGGAGGCCACAGTCTGCCATTCCTGTGGCGTGGAAGGAAACTGTTGAGGAAAACAAAAATAAATGAGTATTTTTGCACATAAACATGGCAAGCAGATTAGACACAAACATTCTTGGCCAACCTCCAGATAGCATTTATTAAGGGGAATTTAACAACGCCAAAGTATAAGGTACACCTATCATATTCCCCCCCCCTCTCATGGGCCATTTCTAACATTATGGGGGGTGTGGAAATCTTGGACAGGTAACCCTCTTCACTTCATTGAGAGATGAATGCCTAAATACAGGGTATTACTTGGAACAGCCCCTCCTTAGTTACACTATTGGCAGCCCACTGGACAGGTAAGAAGTGTCATAATACAAAGATATAAATACACACTGTACACATTTGAGGACATTTGGACATTCTGCTATTACCTGTCAAGATAATAATAGGATACAAAAACTTGAAACAATACCATTTGAAAGTATACAGGCAGGCCCTTGCACTACATGCTTTGGGGAATTCATCCATAAATCTCACCACAAAAGAGATGGGTATAGTGTGTATGGGTTTGGCAAAGTCAGCAGATAGATGATTGAGGATAGATAAAGAATTGGGATCAGCTTACTTAGCAGTTGGGGGAGGGAGGATTACTAAAAATGATTTGGGGACACCACAAAAAAAAAGTCTCTGCCACTCTGCCTGAATTTAAAGCTAAAATAACATTTCAAAACATTTTAGGGGGTGTTTGGGGTAAAGCACTACTATGGAGCTGATAAAATACATTGTTTTAAGTGAATACATGCGGTGAATATAGGGCCAGTAAAGAGCATGCTGGGGAGGTTATTGAAGGACAATCTGTATGAAGGACCTACAAAATTAATTACATAAAAATCCAGCATGCATGAGGACAAAGGGGACATTCACAGCATATTTCAAACATGGTAATTAGGGAATGAGGAAAGAAATACAATATATTATCAAACATTAAATACAATAAAATGTGATATTAAAGGATAAAAATCTTACCTTCATATACTCCTTCTGCAGGACCTGGATGATGGCAGAACAGATCTCTGGGATGATGATACCCAGAGCCTGGGGGGAGATGCCTGTCGAGAACTTCAAGTCCTGCAGACTTCTCCCTGTCGCCAAATACCGCAGGGTAGCGACGAGCCTCTGCTCCAGAGTGATGGCTTGCCTCATGCAGATATCCTGCCTGCTAATATAAGGGGTCAGCGAAGCCAACAAACGGTGAAACACGGGGTCCGTCATCCTGAGAAAGTTCCTAAAATCATCAGGATTATTGACAAATTCTTAATGATGTGGAAGCCCTGGTTATATAAAATGGGTTGCCCCCCTTAAAGGGAATAATTAGGGAGAGGAGATCATACTCAAAGATTAGGTGGATATTACCGGGAAAATAAGGGGGGAGTGGAGAGGACAAAGGGAAGCGGCAAATAAGAGTGAGAAGAGAGAAATAAGAACACATAATATTTCTGTTATTTAAATAGACATGGTGTATGGAAGGGACAGTGTGCACTTTTTCATAAGGGAGATTATGAGAGAGGGAGGGAGGGGTTATAAAAGGACAGAGGGGTCACAAAAGGTTAGAGAACCACAGAGGAGAGGGAGTTGAGATAATGGTAGTAGTTGTGTGTCTTTTAAATGTTCTTTTTTCCCTTTTTAAAGGAAGTAAATACGAAGGATGTATAATAATGTATTGAAGGTTATTTAAGTGTGAATTTTTACACAACATTGTAAAGATGTTAGAATAGTATTTATACGGTTCGAGGTGCCTCTCGGTCAGTGGTATATGTTTTTGTAAAAAATCATAAAAATAAAGGAGAAAAAAAAATGTATGGATTATTTTGAGCATATAGTCCATATATCTTTTCCCCTTTAATTTGAGTGGATGTTGGATGTGGCACAGTCAGTTCACTCTTCAGGCAATTTAAAGCATAGTACACACCATTAGTTATTTGTTGTTCAACCGAATGAAAAAAAAACCTGACAGCTCTGGTTGGAGCCGCTGTACTAACAATCCAAAGTTAGTACAGTGATCTCCCCCTCTGAGCTATTGTGTTCTAACAGGCCACTCTGCCAGAACACTCTGATCAGTGCTCTCCACCATTGGCTGAGAGCGCTGATCGGGAGCTGGATACCTGCTGGTTTTCCAGCATGCATGTTTGACAGAAGCTGGCTTCTGTCGGACTGGCTGTGATACACAATGGCCGAGGGTCGGTCGGTTTTTATTGAACCTGCGGACGTCGCCCCGACATTTGGCCCGTGTGTACTAGGCTTAACTCACAAGGCTTAGGGCTTGTTTACGCTAGCTGTTGGGGAGTCGTAAAACCACACAGTTGAGCCGTGTTTTGATCTTAACCACTACCCTTTTAGCTACAAAGGCAGCGGCTAGGGCTGTGCACATACCACAATGTTTTACATTGTGGCTGCAGCAGGAATTATACCCTTCAAGTCATAGGGGCCTGCTAGAACTGCCCCACAACTGCACGCAATGAACATGGTTTCAACACAGTAGTCCAGTATTTAGGGGGTCAAAACAGACAGTGAGGAGGTGACAACTTCTCCTCACTGCCTGTCAAATGCTCTCTGAAGAGTTAACCTGAACGAGGCCTTAAAGTGTTTGTTAGCTCCATAAACACTCCATATTCCTGATATGTGTCTGCTGTACCATGTACTTGTATGAGAAAGTATCTTGTTCTCTAGTCCTTTTGCTTTCCTATTAAATACTGACCACACCAAGCAGGAGAACACACAGTGGTTAGTTCTCTAGCTGTGCTGGGAACTCAGCCTGCTCTTCTCCAATGATCAGAGTAGTCCTGACACGCCTTCGCTGCACAGCCATTCACTGGGAAGCTCAGTGTACTTCTGTTTCTCCCCCCCCCAGCTCTTATGCAGCTGAGAACAGAGGGAATGTGATCACTTATAAAAAGTGGGAAAAAAGGTATGTACAGTGCCTTGAAAAAGTATTCATACCCCTTGAAATTTTCCACATTTTGTCATGTTACAACCAAAAACATAAATGTATTTTATTGTGATTTTATATGATAGACCAACACAAAGTGGAACATAAAAGTGGAAGAAAAATAATAAATGGTTTTCACATTTTTTTAACAAATAAATATCTGAAAAGTGTGGCATGCATTTGTATTCAGCCCCCCTGATACTTTGTAGAACCACCTTTTGCTGCAATTACAGCTGCAAGTCTTTTTGGGTATGGCTCTACCAGCTTTGCACATCTAGAGAGTGACATTTTTGCCCATTCTTCTTTGCAAAATAGCTCAAGCTCTGTCAGATTGGATGGAGAGCGTCTGTGAACAGCAATTTTCAAATCTTGCCACCGATTCTCAATTGGATTTAGGTCTGGACTTTGACTGGGCCATTCTAACACATGAATATGCTTTAATGTAAACCATTCCATTGTAGCTCTGGGTGTATGTTTATGGTCCCTGTCCTTCTGAAAGGTGAACGTTGGCCCGTCTCAATTCTTTTGCAGACTGTAGCAGGTTTTCTGCTAAAATTGCCCTGTATTTGGCTCCATCCATCTTCCCATCAACTCTGACCAGCTTCCCTGTCCCTGCTTAAGAAAAGCATCTCCACAACATGATATTTCCACCAACATGTTTCACTGTGGGGGTGGTGTGTTCAGGGTGATGTGCAGTTTTAGTTTTCCGCCACACATTGAGTTTTGCTTTTAGGCCAAAAAGTTACATTTTGGTCTCATCTGACCAGAGAACCTTCTTCCACATGTTTGCTGTGTCCCCCACATGGCTTCTTGCAAACTGCAAACAGGACTTCTTATGGTTTTCTTTCAACAATGGATTTCTTCTTGCCACTCTTCCATAAAGGCCAGATTTGTGGAGTGCACGACCAATAGTTGTCCTGTGGACAGATTCTCCCACCTGAGCTGTGGATCTCTGCAGCTCCTCCAGAGTTACCATGGGCCTCTTGGCTGCTTCTCTGATTAATGCTCTCCTTGCCCGGCCTGTCAGTTTAGGTGGATGCCCATGTCTTGGTGGGTTTGCAGTTATGCCAAACTCTTTCCATTTTCGGATGATGGATTGAACAGTGCTCCGTGAGATGTTCAAAGCTTTGGATATTTTTTTATAACCTAACCCTACTTTAAACTTCTCCACAACTTTATCCCTGACCTGTCTGGTCTGTTCCTTGGCCTTCATGATGCTGTTTTTTCACTAAGGTTCTCTAACAAACCTCTGAAGGCTTCACAGAACAGTTGTATTTATACTGAGATTAAATTACACACAGGTGGACTCTATTTACTAATTAGGTGACTTCTGAAGACATTTGGTTCCACTAGATTTTAGTTAGGGGTAGCAGAGTAAAGGGGGCTTAATACCATGCACGCCACACTTTTCAGATATTTATTTGTAAAAATATTTGAAAACCATTTATCATTTTCCTTCCACTTCACAATTATGTGCCACTTTGTGTTGGTCTATCACATAAAATCCTAATAAAATACATTTACGTTTTTGGTTGTAACATGACAAAATGTGGAACATTTCAAGGGGTATGAATACTTTTTTCAAGGCACTGTATAATGATTTTTTTATATCTATACAAAGTGGGTAGGTTAACTGGCTCCTGTCTAAATGTGCCCTAGGATGTGTAGGTATGAATGTGAGTTAGGGACCTTAGATTGTAAGCTCCTTGAGTGCAGGGACTGATGTGAATGTACAAGGTATATGTAAAAGCGCTGCATAAATTGACAGCGCTATATAAGTACTTAAAATAAATAAAATAAATTGGTTGTTTTACAAGGTGATTGTTTACAATCACTTTAAGATCCTCTGTAGATAAATGAATAGACATTATGAGGAAAACTGAAATATAGGACAAGGGTGTTCTGTGTCTTATACAGTATAAGTTCCACAACTCCAACTTCAAGAGCAAGGTTACTCTGACCAATATCATACAGTATAACTCACTGGTTACACTTCCTTAGCAATTCTGTGACTTGCAGTTAAAGTATATCTACAGCCCAAATGTTTTTTTTTTTCTAGTTTTGGATAGAGTGAGGAACTTTCGACTCTCCTGTCATGTATTTATTGCTTTATAATACCCCACTGGGGAGATTCACCAATTTTTTTTTGTAATGGTAACTATTGTCACCAAGACAGAAAGTAATGGAAAATGCAAAATTTTACATTTGTCCTCAAAACAGGTATAGTAGGTACACCTGCTTTGCTGACAATGTGCCCTCACTTTGGAGAGATTTCTTCTCTCTTTCTTTTGTGACTGAGACAGAAAGTGAAGGTAGATCTCTCTGATGGGACATAGACAGCAAAACACCATGAACCATTGCCTACTCTATCAAACACGAATACAAATTTATAGGTGTGTGCACGGGGTGTGCTTGATGTGCCTGGGCACACCCTAATCACTCTATGCGATGCAAATTCCTCCTGCTGAATGTCCCCCCACCACTCATGGCAGCTGAGGCTACAGAAAATAGAACTGGGAAATCTCTGTCCTCAATCCCTTTCGCTGGTATTTCACCAAAGCCCCCAATGGGTCTCCTAACAAACTGTAAACAAATAATTAAAAAACATTGTAAAAAATAATTAAAACATACAATTGTAAAAAATAATAACACAATAAAATCATAAAAATAAAAAAACTACTAACACCATCCACTGCCCTACTGAAACCAATCTCTGCCCTACTGACACCAATCTCTACCCTGCTGACAAAGTCCACTGCCCTACTGACACTTTTCACTGCTCTTCTGACTGACACCTTCCACTGTACTACTAACACCAGCCTCTGCCCTACTGACATGTCCACTGCTTTACTGCCACCATTTGCTGCTCTACTACCACCGTCCACTGCTCTACTGCGCATGTGTGTTTGAGCTTTGGGGTGCACACCCTAATGCAATAGGCTGTGCACGCCTATGTACAACATTATGGCTTACACCTTTTGCAACATGTAACAAACATATTTAGAGTGTTACATGTTGCTAAGCACCACCACCCCCAGAACACCTCAAGGCTACTGTCACTCTCGAAATTGGTGCAGCTCAGGTACATTTTTCATATAGATCTGTAAATGAATAAACGACTATTTGCAACGGTGACAGACAAACTTGTAGTTTTCAATGGAATACAAGTGTGGTAATGTGGTAATGGACTGCTTTCATAGTCCATTAACACTTCTTTCACCTCTCTAAAAACATAGAACTAGAGGAAGGGTCTTCAAGAGCCTGGCCTGGCATCCGCATTCCACTGATTGTGGGTGCAATGCTTGGCAGGGTCCTATGAAAAAGAAAAAAAATCCATATTTTTTCCTGAAGAAATATGTGCATGTATTATTTTATTGAAAGGTGAACTCAGCCATTATGCTAAACAGTATAATTGTTTCCGCCCGGTAGCTTGATCAATGGCTTTTCAAGTAGGCATTTAACATCTTGAGAGATTTCCTTCAACCTGGCCAGCACTTTGACAAAAAAAATGTGTGCTGTAAACCATCCCCATTTATTTATCAAAAATGACTAGCAGGGTCTCGTCAAATGAAAAATTAAGTTGTCATTTATAATAATCATAGAGGTACTTTCAGCTTGGAAATAGTCAGTAAAAACAGCAACTGAATACATTTTTGGGTGAGCACCAACCGATATCTCGTTGTTTTACATATTTGTATATACTGCTTATTGGATACGTTTATATATTTCAAACATACTGTGCATGCATGCCCTGTAACCCTGGACTTCCTGGCAATAATTCAAAAGGGACTTGTGTCAGAAAACAAGTTTAGTAAAGAATCCCCAGCGAATCTCTAGGATTTAGTGACTGCTTTATATTTTATACCTGAGGGTAAATGTGGTTGAAACGAGAGCTTAAACACTACAATTGAGATGTTAGACTTAACTTTTCTCTATACTGGCAGTGATCTCCGGAGACTTTCCACTCTGTGCACTTTGACATGGCGGTGTTTTAATGATGCATGCGCAGTGTAAAACATGGCTTTTTATCGATGTGGCCGAGCCTAGCTGTGAGACAGAAGCCTTCAAGGATTCACAATACAAAATGGAGCAACATAATTAATATTTGTTTCACAGTAGCTGCGTTTGATTAATGTGCTGTGTTTTTAATGCAGAACATATTTCTTTCACAAATTGCCACTCTTTAGCCAATTTCTTTATATTGATTGTTAAATAGTGAAAGCCTATAGTAAAGAACTAGTAAAGATAGATTACAGGTTGTTGAATATAAAAGAGCTTTTAATAGCATTAATAGCTAAATATAGACACACTGGGGTTTATCGCAAACTTGTTCACCCTTTGACTACCATGTGCCTACTTGCTTTTTTCACTCCATGTGGCTGATTTTTTCCAATTTTTCACATATACTGAAGAGCATATTTTGCAGACTTGTAAGGCTATTAAAGATCTGCTAAACATTGTGCATTCTAAAATAAGAAAACCTACAGAAAAGTAGTGGTGCAAGTATCCATGATTTGTTATGGCCTAAAATACTTCTATACATATTTATCAATACAATGAAAAAATACAAAGATATGATTAATAATATTAATTAATGCAAACTGTACAATTTGCAAAATTCCCACTAAATTCAAAAGAGTTTCAGATGAAATTTGTTAAGTTCACTCAATAAGGCTGGCCATACACGGAGCAAATTACTTTCCTGCAACCATGGGACAGTGTTGATGTAGGAATTCCTTCTGCCGGGCCGTAATCTTTTCCCGGTGGGGGGAGGGGGGGCCGGGCAGGGATGCCATCCCTGCTGGGAGAAGGCAGTGATTATTGCTAGTGGCTATAGCAGCCACTAGCGATAGTTGAAGGTAAAACCCGGCATGTTGGTTGTTAGACATGTGCAATTCGTTTCGTTCCGAATTATTTTTTTAACCAATTTTGACAAATTCGTTAATTCAGAAATATTCAAATTAATGGAAATCCGTTTAAAGAATTTTTCTGAATATTCGTAAATTAGAATATTCAAAAAATCATAATTTCTTAAATTAAAAAATTCGTAAATTCGTAATTTCGAAAATTCGGAAATTTGAAATTCGAAAATCTGAAATAAAAACTAACCAATAATAACTTAACTATTACTAACTATTCAATTATAGCTATTGAAATTTCCTTTCAAATTTGGCTGTTAAAACAAACTTTTTATTATTATTATTATTATTTATTATTAATTCATTCCATTCCATTTGTTTAGATGCGGCATTTGTTATTTTGTATAATTTATAACTTTGAATAAATTCGTATTTCTTACGTTCACTAACAGCCAAATTTGAAAGGAAATTCCCATACCTATAATTTAATAGTTAGTTATTATTAGTTTGTTAGTTAATTATTCTTTTGAATTTTTGGATTTTCTTTCTTATTTTCTAATTTATGAATTTACGAATTTTTAAATTTACGAATTTACAAATTGCGATCATAACGAATGACCCGAAAAACGGGAAAAAAAACAAATGAAATGAAAACGAACACATTTTTCAGCAGTGCACATGTCTTCTGGTTGTACCCAAGTTGATCGATCAATCAACTTGATACATTCAGCCTGCCCATACACGGTTGGCACAGATGGGCACTGGTAGGTGGCACTGATGAGGAGGCACTGATGGGCACTGATTGGCAGCACTGGTGGGCACTGATTGGCAGCACTGTTGGGACTGCACTGATAATCAGGACACTGATAATCATCATCATTATCAGTGTCAATGTCGCTTCAACACTAGCCAGTTACCGACTCTCCTTTTCTCTCCTCACGCTGTCAGCCTGAGGAAAGAAAAGCCGATAACCGGCTTGTGTTCACTTCTGTGATCAGGAATAGAAGGGAAGGGGGGGAGTAGGGAGTTTGGGACTTTTTATGTGGCATAAGAATTGTAGGTCTAATGCCTCCCTCCCTGTTTAGCAGTTAGACTGAGAAGAGAAGTTGGGACTTTATATGAAACATGCAACTGGAAAAGTAATATTGGGCAGTAGGTGTCTGACCAATTGATTGTATATTGTAACTGTACACACTGAATCTCAATATCTAGCACACAGGAAAATATATACATAAGAATAAAATGTATTTCATATATAATACACAATATATTATAGCATAGTAGCATAGTCATGGATGGTAGTAACATTGTAAAACGTCAGACACATTGATCCATATTTCACATAGTAGGCTTTTCTTTCCTCAGGCTGACAGTGTGAGGAGAGAAAAGGAGAGCCGGTAACTGGCTAGTGTTGAAGGGACATCGACACTGATAATCAGGGCACTGATTATCAGTGTCATGATTATCAGTGCAGTCCCAACAGTGCCCATCAGTGCCCACCAGTAGTGCCGATCAGTGCCTCCTCATCAGTGCCACCTACCAGTGCCCATCCGTGCCACCTATCAGTGGCCGTCAGTGCCGTCTATCATTGCTGCCTATCAGAGCCCATCAGTGCTGCCTATAAGTGCAGCCTCATCAGTGCATCCTCATCAGTGCCTATCAGGAGGCTGATTGTTTATTGCTTTGCTAATAAGAGCCAAGAGACCAAATATCTAATTTTGTATTATAGGTGAAACCCCACTGCGAGGGAAACACTGTTTTATGGAACTTTGTATGAAATTTCTTTAATAAAAATGTGCCATCCCATCCCTTAAATGACAATTACTGGCATGGACTGTACTTGCTGGTGAGGGCTACCCTTGAGCTAGATAACCCCGAACTTCACAGTGTGTACAGATTTATGGAGTGTTTTTGCAGACACATTTGCCTGAGGAGGGTCAGATAGTGTCTGCATTTCACACTGTCCACATAAGACTCTGACCTTGAAAGTTCTGAGTCACTAAGCACATCTGGAATCATTCAGTGATTGAGTCAATGGGTGTGTCAGGGACGTGCTGGACATAGCACAGCTGGAGTTCTGAAGAAAATGCTAATGAGCAGGCGCAGTCCTGCTGGTGCCCATCTTGCTGAGTGCAGGAGCATGCAGATGCACATGCAAACACGCACACATGTGCATATGCGCCCATGCTCATTAGCCAGTGACATTGGCACCAAGTGGCCTATATAAGTGCTGCTGCTGTACTAGTGTATTGCTGTCTGATCTTCAGCTTTACCTGAGTTCCTGTATCTAATTCTGCTGACTTCTGTGTTTGACCCGGCTTGCTACTGTCTTCGCTTGAACGCTACCTGCCCTGACCTTGGATTTTCTTTGGACTTTGCTTAGCCTTCTGACCGACTGCTTGATCCCGTATTGCCAACTGCTTGTACCCTGACTATTTCTCGCCTGCCATCTATGTCTGTATCTGACCGTCTGTTGCTGACCTGGCTTGTATGACCACGCATCCAGTTGCTTATCTGCCTTGCATGCATCTACCTAGATCCCGCTGGAGCTTCCTCTACTGTGGGCCACCGGTCTTCCTGCACCTGCTTTTAGCTGCGGTCTACTGCTGCCTGCTGTCTACCAGGCCACAGTCTGCTGTTCCTGCTGACATCTGCTGTTTCAGTGATCTGGTCCACTCTGGTGACTCACCTGCTACGCATCACTACTTCCAGAGTAAGGCTACACAGGCACTCAAACCTCGCCATGCTCTCACGGCCACTGTCACAACATCAGTGGTTTCTGAGCCGGGGCTGTACAAGAGGCCTTCCCTCTGCACGTCAGGCTCAGCCATAAGGTACGTGACAGGGTGAGGCAGATACTGTCCACAACAGCCTTCTAACCTTTTTGCACAGATGTTAAAATAATAATTTTAGGCCCACAGATTAGTTAAAACCCCCAAACAGTATATGTGTGTATTTATCTCTCTCTCTCTCTCTCTCTCTCTCTCTCTCTTGCTCTCTCTCTCTCTCTCTCTCTCTCTATATACACAGTATACAGGTATATATTGAAAATATGAAAGCAAAAAATTGCAAACAATCACTCTCCCCTAGCCCTCACATATTTTAATATTATTAGTGCACAGAAAGATCAAATGCACATTCTTTTGCCGCTGCTATTAAAATTGCACAATATAAATTATATGCTTAAACTTCCCAACAGAGACATAAGCATTAGCAGCGCTAAGCAACTATAATCAATGAAATAAACTTTCCAATAGTCCCAAAATAAAAAAAAAAAATAGTCCTAGTCCTAGGTTGTTCACATCATTCAGGTTAGGCAAGGGATGATGTTCCAGGTACACTTCATGAATTCCATCACCACACATTCGTGAAATACCACTCCCTGTGGATTGGTACGGTGCCCATCTAAGGAGGCTGCCAGGGTTCTCCATCCCCTGTCTGCGAAGCTCTTTGTTTAGGAACTGAGTACATACTCTGCACGTCACTAACCTACCGCCGGACTCCGCAGACAGGGTCGGAATACCCTGGCAGCCTCCTTAGGTGGGCACTTTACTGTAGCCTTTGGTAGCCCCAATACTGCTGATGAGAGGAGGATCCTCACACTCAGCGAATTCTGTTGGAAGAAGGTGTCTGTGCTTAAGGCGTATTTTATTCTGTGATCTAGTGAGTTCCACAAGGTGTGGTGATGGGATTCATGAAATATATCTGGAACATCATCCCCTACCTAACCTGAATGATGTGCACAACCCAGGACTCACATGGTGTATTATTTTGGGACTTTTGGAAAGTTTATTTCATTGATTAAATCTGCTTAGTGCTGCTAATGCTTATGTCTCCGTTGGGAAGTTTAAGCATATAAGCATATATATATATATATATATATATATAAAGCGGATACATTTTTGTTCAATAATTTAATGTTATGCTATAGCCTAGTATATAGCACCATCTAGCAGTAGAAATATAGAATGGACTGCATTTTATTTCTTTACTCAAGAAGATTACAGGAAGTGATTTGTTTGTTTACATTTCACATTAACTTGACCTACCCAAGATGCAGAGTGTTCTTACCCAGTAGGACTGAGTACTGAACTACATGCTGGGAAGACTATAAAAGAACTGTGTGGAGGTGTCCAGCGAAGCACAGCCTACACCCATTGCGGAGCGATCCGATCAGCGACCCTGCAGCATATCAGTGATCTGAACTGACGGCGAGGTAGAACTGCGGAGGAACCAGTGAAGCCTGTCAGAACCATCTGAGAGTCCCAGTACATTTCGTTGAGTGGAGTGGAGCAGCGTAGCCGCTGTGCACCGGAGCAGAACTGTTCTACATTACAGACCTGGTTGGGTGAGAGGGCTGTTGCCCAAAGTTTCATCTACGCACTTTTACACATTTGCTCTTATAACACAGTGCTGCTGGGACCTGTAGTTCCACAGAGGAAATTCAAAGAATTTAGACGGAGTTCAATATAGGCCTCAGCCTGTACTTCATTACAATTCTTACACTGTGTTACTTGCAGCAGAGACAGTTGTAGTGCTGCCGCATTACAACACTAGTTCGACAAAGCACTGTCCCCAGACTGAAAAGCAAAGGTGGTTGCTGTCAGACAAGATCATGGGACATCCCGCACTTACGTGCTGTTAGAGTGGAGAAAGGGAGTCCCGGAAAGCTTCAAGGGCACAAGTGTTGAATTAGCCGATAAGACTAAGTTTTACCTGACACACCCTAGGGAATGTTGTGTCTCAATGTCAGAAGGGCAACCCAACATACCCAGGAACTGGGTATCGAAAGCTCGGCATGTTCTCTTGTAGACGGCCTGTAAGTCCAGAGGAAGACACCTTTGAAGAGTGGTTGGAACAGGCCACACAAGCCTTGGATGAATGGGACATCCCTGAGGCGCACAAAAAACAATGAATCACGGAGAATTTGAAAGGGCCTGCTTCAGAAGCTATCTGAAATTTGAAACTCAGCAAACAGAACTGTGTGGCCCAGGACTACCTAGATATTCTGCAGGATGTGTTTGGGTGTACGGAAAAAGTCTTGGACCTGATTTACCAATTGGAGCACACTTAACAAAATGAGGGGGAGAAGCTGTCGGAATACATGAAACGCTTGGACAAGATCATAAACCAGATCTTGTTGAAGAAGAGTTTAGACCCCCGTAAGGTGGATGAAATCCGAGCTAAACAAGTTTTAAGGGGCGCCCAGCCCTTGGACCCCATCATGCTCCAGTTAAGAACCCGTCAAGATGGGGGCATCTTGAAGTATCCAGACCTGATCTGAATTGTACGGGAAGAGGAGGCCATTCTCGAGAGAAAAAAAGAAAAGACTAAAGGGCCGAAACATATCGTTGGAGTCAGGACAGTTAGTGCAATCGATGACGATCCTCATATTGAGCTCCTAAAGACCCAGGTGTCACAATTAATTGAGATGATGGCTCTGTTGACCGCCAGACCTGTTAGTGCGCTCGAAGGAGGGGCTCAAGTATCAAAAAACTTGTTAAATCCCACACCTGAAAGAAAACCCAGGCCCTGTTTCAACTGTGGAGGGGTTGGACACCATAGGTGAGTATGCCCAAGCCCAAAGGCAGTAGCAAAATGCCAAAAGCCAGCGGAAAACTTCAGCGGGCCCCAGTGAAGGAATCAACTGGGCGCCCTACTACAATAGTCAACTCCAAACAAACCCGTACACTTCAGACCCCTGAAGCCTTAGTTAAGTCAAAGAAGGAAAAAAGAATTCCACAAAACAGAGTGTGAAGGTAGAAGCCACCAAGCGGATCAAGCATGTAAAAGTACATGGATTCCTTCCTAAGCTTGTGGGACCTTCCCCGATTGTCCCGATTCAGATAGAAGGGATATACACTAAAGCTCTGTTGGATACTGGAGCTCAAGTGACTCTGTTATACAGAGATTTTTATGAGAAATACCTCAAACATCTCCCCTTGCAGAAGCTGGAAGAGCTGGAGATATGGGGTCTAGGCACACAGAACTTTCCTTACGACGGCTACCTACCCATCAAACTTACCTTTGACCCGAGTGTGGCAGGAAAAGCTGAAACTTTTGATACCTTGGCAGTGGTGTGTCCTCGCCCTCCAGGGGCTGATAGAAGTTCCCTTATTATTGGGACCAACACTGATCTGGTAAGAAGACTCCTAACACCACTTGTGCAGGAGAAGAACACCCCAGCCAAGGGTGTGCACCCCATGCTAACACAGGTGTACCAGGATGTTGTGCAGGAACAGAAGGCCCCACCAGAAGGTGTGGGAAAAGTCTGGCACCTAGACAAGTGTGAAAAACTGGTGCAACCGGGTGAGGTAGTCTGCCTAAAGGCCTCTATCAAGCTGGGTTGGAGAAAGCCCGGTCCCTTCATCGTCCTTGAGAAGGACAGGTAGAAAGAACACAAGGGTCTGGAAGTTATCCCTGAAGTGTTGTCAACCAAGGCGCTGAAGAGAAGTAAAGACGTATCTCAGTCAGTGTTCGCAACACAACAGCCTTGCCTGTAAAGGTGCCTGCCAGAGTGCTGCTGGGACAGGTCAGCCAAGCAACCCCAGTTTCACCGTGTGGCATCATGGGAGAACGGGAAGGAGAGATTCCCCTGGAAAAGTTCTATCCAAAGAACACACCTCTTACACCTACCTGGATGGAGAGAACGAAGCACCAGCTCCTGAGATGGAAGACTGCCTTCTCAAAAAGTGAGTTTGATGTGGGGCTTGCAAAGAGTGCAGAACACAAAATCCGATTAGAAGAAGATAGACCCTTTCGAGAGAGGGTAAGGCGGATCCCGTTGGGAGATCTGGAAAACCTACGGGAGCAGCTGGATGAGCGTCCATATGCCTTCCCCATAGTGGTCGTAAGAAAAAAAATTGGTTCCTTGCAACTATGTATTGACTACCGAACACTAAATTGGAGGACCATCCCAGATCAATATACCACACCTCAGATAAAGCATGCTCTACAGAGCCTAACAGGAGCAAAGTGGTTCAGCGTGCTAGATCTTAAAAGTGGGTACTATCAGATCCCCATGTGCCCTGAAGATAGAGAGAAGACAGCTTTTATTACCCCTGTAGGATTCTTTGAGTTTAATCGAATGCCTCAAGGTCTGTCTGGGGCCCCAGCAACCTTCCAGTGATTAATGGAGAAAACAGTGGGTGACATGAACCTGATCGAAGTGTTGGTCTATTTAGACGATGTCATAGTATTTGGCAGAACACTAGAGGAGCACGAAGAGCGCCTGGAGAAAGTCCTGAAGAGACTCCATGACGAAGGCCTGAAGGCTCTCTCTGGAGAAGTGCCATTTTTACCAACCTTCAGTGAACTACTTGGGCCACATTGTGTCCGCTGAAGGGGTGGCAACAGACCCACAGAAATTGGAGGCTGTCACCTCTTGGCCTAGACCGACTAATGTGACTGAACTTAGGTCCTTTTTAGGGTTCTGCTCTTATTACAGACGGTTTGTGGAAGGGTTTGCTAGGATAGCCCACCCACTCACAGAGCTATTTAAGAATCAAGAAGGAACTAGCTCAGACTCGGAAGGCCCGGGGAAGTCAAAGGAAGGCCCCAGGAAGAAGAAAGAGTCCATCCAAGAAGAATGGACTCCACAGTGCGAAGAGGCCTTCAGACAGTTGAAATGGAGCCTTACCACTGCTCCGGTCCTAGCCTATGCAGAATCTACTAAATCCTATGAATTGCATGTGGATGCCAGCTGAGAAGGGCACAGGAGCATGACGGGCAACTAAGGCCCATCGCCTTTGTGAGTAGAAGTCTGGTCCCCGCTGAGAGGAACTTCCCCACTCACAAACTGGAATTCCTGGCTTTGAAATGGGCTGTGGTAGATAATCTCAAGGATTACCTGTATGTTGCAGAGTTTGTGGTCAAGACAGACAAAAACCCCCTCACTTACTTACTTACCCCTGCAAAGTTGGATGCCACTGGCCATAGGTGGTTAGCTGCACTCTCAGCTTTCACCTTCAGCCTGAAGTACTGACCAGGAATTGGGAATAGAAATGCGGATGCATTGTCCAGACTACCTCACTGCTCCCAGGGTCAATCAAAAGAATGGACCCAGCTCACCCCAGAGGGAGTGAGAGCCCTTTGTGATGGAGCAGAACAACAAGGTAAAGGTGGGGGGGAAACAAACTTAGGACTTTAAATGGGACGCAAGGGAAGGTTTGCGCCCCCATCCTTAATATCATGAAAAAGAGGGGGGGAGGTTGGGACTTTGAATGAGGTGTGCCTAAAGCAGCCCAATCACACTCACAGAGGTGCAAACATATGTATGTTTATTAAGGACCAATGATCAACTTGGCATAAAAACGCATTGCATACATTAGACATAAAATAATCGCATATAGACAATAAATCTATGTATATACAACCATGGGACATGGGTAGGTACAATTATGCATCTTAATCCCCCAAGCAAGATAAAAGTCATGTGAAGTAAAAAACATCTGAAAATTGGTCAATGTGTGTTTGATGCATCAAAGGTAGGCCCGACGCTGCGTTTCATGGACTTCAATCCACTCTTCAGGAGCCAGATGCATCTAAATTCTATAAAAAATGTATGAAAAGCAATATAGTTTCATGGGTCTAACAAAATCAGCAGAAAAGGAGGAAATTTGGGCATAATGGGCCATGCCAAAAAAGGTTACTCACATGATAGCCAAAACTTGGACCATGCGACAAAACAAAGCCGGGGTAAGCCATGGAGCCTGTCCCGGGAGCTGAGAGGGGAACGCCAAGGAGGAACACCGGACCGCACACACCAACACCCCGCAATGGAGGGGACTTCTATAATGTAGGAAATATAAAATGTATCTATGATGATACAAGTAACAAAAAACGAGATGATATAGGCTGCGGATATCACCAAGGTGATTGAAAAAAGCACCCGGAAGATTACCTTGAAGAATGCATGTGATGTTTGAAGCCACATAGATAGGAGAGGATCAGGGTGTGCATAGGTTGTATCAGCACCATCTCTAAGTACCATGAAGCAGGGAGTGAGATGCATCACATGCATTCTTCAAGGTAATCTTCTGGGTGCTTTTTTTCAATCACCTTGGTGATATCCGCAGCCTATATCATCTCGTTTTTTGTTACTTGTATCATCATAGATACATTTTATATTTCCTACATTATAGAAGTCCCCTCCATTGCGGAGTGTTGGTATATGCGGTCCGGTGTTCCTCGTTGAGGTTCCCCTCTCAGCTCCCGGGCCAGGCTCCATGGCTTACCCCTTGGCTTTGTTTTGTCGCACGGTCCCAGTTTTGGGTATCATGTGAGTAACCTTTTTTGGCATGGCCCATTATGCCCAAATTTCCCCCTTTTCTGCTGATTTTGTTAGACCCATGAAATTATATTGCTTTTCATACATTTTTTATAGAATTTAGATGCATCTGGCTCGGGCCTACCTTTGATGCATCAAACACACATTGACCAATTTTCAGATGTTTTTTACTTCACATGACTTTTATCTTGCTTGGGGGATTAAGATGCATAATTGTACCTACCCATGTCCCATGGTTGTATATACATAGATTTATTGTCTATATGCGATTATGTTATGTCTAATGTATACAATGCGTTTTTATGCCATGTTGATCATTGGTCCTTAATAAACATACATATGTTTGCACCTCTGTGAGTGTGATTGGGCTGCATCAGGCGCACCTCATTTAAAGTCCCAACCCCCCCCCCCCCTCTTTTTCAAGGTAAAGGTGGGGCTAGAGCTGAAGAAGTTGAAGTGTCTGCTGTAGGGGTGCCCAAGTGCTACTGTGATGTCACTCAGATTGTGGAAGAGGGTTTACCAAAGTTGTCCAGGAGGGATCTTCGGTTAGATGAACAAGAAGACCCACTTTGTAGCCTGGCACTGAAGGCTTTGGAGAGCAAACACCCTGACCTACTTCTCGAAAACACTAAAAAAGAAGCTCGCCTTTTATACAAGGAGTGGGATCGGTTACAGCTAAAACAAGGGGTGGTCTACCGAAGGGGCCCCTCTGAAGACTGTGAAGAAAAGTGGCAACTGTTTCTGCCGGAGAAACACAGAGAGAAGGTACTGATTGCTCTGCATGATCATCATGGCCACTTGAGGTCAGAAAGGACTCTGCAGCTGGTGAGGGACAGATTCTACTGGCCCTACATGAGGACCGAAGTGGAGGGCTACTGTCATTCATGCCTCCGGTGCATACAGAGGAAGACCTTGCCTCAGAGAGCTGCCTCAATGGGCCATTTAGAGAGCCAAGGGCCAATGGAGCTGGTCTGTATAGATTTCCTGTGTGTGGAATCCGACCTAAGTGGAAAAGGGAACATCTTAGTAGTCACCGATCACTTCACCCTACCAAAGACCAACAGGCATCTACGGTGGCGAAGGTTCTGGTGGAAACGTTTTTCGTCCACTATGATCTACCCCAACGGATCCATTCAGACCAGGGGAGGGACTTCGAGAGTACTCTGATTCAAAGACTGTTGGATCTCCTGGGTATCCGGAAGTCCAGGACTACTCCTTACCACCCACAAGGAGACCCTCAGCCAGAGAGGTTTAACCGGACTCTTCTAAACATGTTGGGGACCCTGACCTCTGAACAAAAACCCCATTGGAGCAGGCATATCACTGCATTAGTACATGCCTATAATAGTACAAAGAGTGATGCAACAGGATACTCCCCCTACCGGTTGATGTTTGGGAGAGAAGCCAGACTACCGGTAGACTTGGCCTTCGGAACCAGCCTGGATCATACTTCAGAGACCTCTCACAGAGGGTATGTGGATAGGTTGAGGAAGAGTCAGAAGACTGCCTACAACAAAGCTCAAGTCATGTCAGACCACAGGGGTAACAGAAACAAGAAGAACTTCGACCTCAAGGTACGGGTTCAGGATCTACAACCCGGTGACCAAGTTCTGTTAAGGAATCTAGGCATCCCAGGCAGACATAAATTAGCTGAACGCTGGAAGTCACAGCCATATATTGTATGCAGGAAACTTCCAGGACTTCCAGTGTACGAAATTCGGCCAGAGGGAAGCACTGGGCCACTAAAAAACTGGCACCGTAATCACCTTCTACCCCTCACGGAAGCAGTTAGGGTTACCACGCAAGAGGAGCTGCCGTCCATATCAACTGCTGTACACAGACCAGTCATCAGACTTCAGCCTGGGTCTTTAGCTACTGAAGAAGAAACAGGAGAGGAGATGGACATAACCTGGCTGTGGCCATCTGAAGTGTCAGAATCTGAAGCAGACCTGTTATTTCAAGCAGGGGGAGAGAATAATGGAATCCTTAGACCGGAGGCTCCTGAATTTATACCCCAAAATAGATCAAGAGAAGACTCGGAAGAGTCTCAAGCTTTTCTGACAGAAACGGATTTAAGAGACTTTAGTGCTGATTCTGATTCTGGATCACAAAAAGAAGAAGGAGTTGAAGAACATGCCAATCTGCCTGAGACGCCAGAGGCCCAAAAGAGTAATTCGTCCTCCAAAGAGACTAATTTACGAGACATTGGGTGATGGCTCTGAAGGGACTCAATTCACTGCCAGGAGAAATTCTGAAAGGCCTGATACTCCCACTATTGACTCAGAAAAACTAAACCCCATCTCACCCATTGACACACCTGTACAAGAAATCAAGGTGTCGGCTGTGAGTGTACAGATCAGCTCCCCATCATGTGAGAATTGGTGGGAAGCTCCTCTGTCGGTATTATGTAACCGCTTAGAAGCAAAAATGTGTAACAAAAACAAGATGTTACATCTCTTTGGGGGCCAAAGAGTCCAAGCAGGGGGAGTGTGTAGCGGCCACATTTTTGTTCAATAATTTAATGTTATGCTATAGACTAGTATATAGCACCATCTAGTGGTAGAAATATAGAATGGACTGCATTTTATTTCTTTACTCAATTTGTTTGTTTACATTTCACATTAAAGTGGATGTAAACCCGAATTTTTTTTATGTCATAATATAGAGTATAAGATTTCCTATCATTTGAGCCCAGTCTTGCCACAAAGAGTTAACCCATCTCTGAGCAATCCTCTTTTATTGTTCAGTGAGATAAATCTTGACAAACAGAGAAAAACCTTGTCAAATACTCCCCCTTGCTGTGAGTGACAGGTGATTTACATATCTCGTGCCCTAGCCTAAGACACATGCATTATTTTTTAATTCCCTCCCACTCCTTTCTTCTGATTGCTCTGCCAGGATTGGATGTTCCACACCTCAGCATAATTGAGCATGCTGAAGTCATGTGGTTACTTTCCTGTCTTTTCACTGGATGTTAGAGATCATAGCAGAGAAAATGCATGTTGACAAGGGGAGTGTAGAGGTGGGCGGGGAGTCTACTGACATCACAACTCCACCCACCGAGCTCCAGACAGCAGACCCACCCACAGAATATGCAGTTTTTCGGCTCTCATAAAAGACAGAGGGGAGACATTTGACAGGTAAAGATACATGCAAGAGGCATGTATATCCTTATAGATAACCCCTATGGCAGTAGTTTAGAAAGTATGACCCTGGGTTTACATCCACTTTAACTTGACCTACCCAAGATGCAGAGTGTTCTTACCCAGCAGGATTGTGTACTGGACTGCATGCTGGGAAGGCTATAAAAGAACTCTACGTGGCCATCTTAGGTCTCTGGGGGGAACGCATGGCCAGCCGGTGAGGATCTGTGTGGAGGTCTCCAGCGAAGCACGGCCTACACCCATTGTGGAGCAAGCCGTTCAGCGACCCTGCAGCATATCAGTAAGCTGGATTAACGGTGAGATAGAACTGTGGAGGAACCAGTGAAACCTGTCAGAGCCATCTGAGAGTCCCAGTACATCTCCTTGAGCGGAGTGGAGCAGCGTAGCAGTGTCAGCCGGCCGGAAACAGGACCCTGTGAACCGGAGCAGAACTGTTCTACATTACAGACCTGGTTGGGTGAGAAAGTTTCATCTACGCACTTTTACACATTTGCTCTTATAACACAGTGCTGCTGGGACCTGTAGTTCCACAGAGGAAATTCAAAGAATTTAGACGGAGTTCAATATAGGCCTCAGCCTGTACTTCATTACAATTCTTACACTGTGTTACTTGCACCAGAGACAGTTGTAGTGCTGCCGCATTACAACACTAGTTCAACATTCAGCTTGCTTTGACCCGGGAGTTATTACTCACTGGATTACAATTTTAATCTACACATAGCTAGCAGAAGAAAGAAGAAAAGAAGGACTGCTTCTTTAAATGTAAGACCTTGTATTTTTTGCTCTTCAGAGTTATTGCAATATGAAACAGTGGGAGCTTTGCTTTGTTAAAATAGTATTTATCCCTTTCACAGAAACAGAGCGTGCTGAGAATGGGACAGTGCCCATAGTGAAGTCAGTTTCACTCTGCCATTGGTCCCTTTTCAGAGACACATTTCTAAGAAGTTAATTAAATCAATTCCCATTTGTGTAATACTTTTGTGAATTAAATCTGTTGGCTGTGACACTACGTTGGTCTGACAATGCAACTTCTGTAATCATTATTTTGAAGTAGATACAGTAAAACATTATTCTTGTATTTCTGTGTGGAGTGTTGTTTCCTTGGAATTGCTGACCAGGTGGAAGCTGGAGGTTAAAGGTAAAGACAAAAAGGTATATTATGCTATATATTGTGGAATTGTCTTTAAGTTCTTTTTGCACACAAACATTACACCACAGCTGTGTCAAGGGGACTGAGTCAATTTAAGAGGACGTGATAGCAGAGTACAGGCCCAATTAAAATATCAGCAGCTCCTCCTTCGGGGGTCAGTGCTATATATATATATATATATATATATATATATATATATATATATATATACCGTATTTATCGGCGTATAACACGCACTTTTTTCCCCTTAAAATCAGGGGAAAGTCGTGGGTGCGTGTTATACGCCGATCCCCGCTATCGCTATGTGAATGTCGGTGATCGCCGCAGACATTTACATAGCGAGTAGTTTCAAATATGGCGCCGCGGAGTTCGGAGAGCCAAGATACACATAGTCGGGTGTATTCGGCTCTTTCCGGCGCCGCTCACAGTCACGCCCAGTCCCGCCATTGGACCTGTGTTATGTCCATCATAGGGCGGGACTGGGCGGGACTGTGAGCGGCGCCGGAAAGAGCCGAGAACCCTCGGCTATGTGTATCTCGGCGGCGTTCGTTCACTTCCGCCGGCGCCGAGTCCCTCCGAACTCCGCGGCGCCATATTTAAAACTACTACCATGTGTATGGCGGCGGCGGCGGTGGCAGGAGGCATGTACACTGCACTGGGGACAAGGCTGCACTGGGGACAAGGCTGCACTGGGGACAAGGCTGCATTGACAAGGCTGCATTGACAAGGCTGCACTGGGGACAAGGCTGCATTGACGACAAGGCTGCACTGACAAGGCTGCACTGGGGCAAGGCTGCACTGACAAGGCTGCACTGGGGCAAAGCTGCACTGACAAGGCTGCACTGGGGCAAAGCTGCACTGACAAGGCTGCACTGACACTGAAAAGGCTGCAATGACACTAACAAGGCTGCAGATGAACACTGATGAGGCTGCATTGATGGGCATTTTAATGTAAGTTTCTTTTCCTTAAACTTGCCTCCTAAAAGTTTTTTTCCTTAAAATTCTCTCCTAAACTTGGGGTGCGTGTTATACGCCGGCGCGTGTTATACGCCGATAAATACGGTATATATATATATATAATCTCACAAAAGTGAGTACCCCTCACATTCTTGTAAATATTTTATTATATCTTTTCATGTGACAACACTGAAGAAATGACACTTTGTTACAATGTAAATTACTGAGTGTACAGCTTGTATAATAGCATAAATTTGCTGTCCCCTTAAAATAACTCAAAATAACTCAACATACAGCCATTAATGTGAGTACACCCCTAAGTGAAAATGTCCAAATTGGGCCCAAAGTGTCAATATTTTGTGTGGCCAGCACTGCCTTAACCCTCTTGGGCGTGGAGTTCACCAGAGCTTCACAGGTTGCCACTGGAGCCCTCTTCCACTCCTCCATGATAAGTTAAAATGTCCAAATTGGGTCCAATTAGTCATTTACTCTCCCTGGTGTCATGTGACCCATTAGTGCTACAAGGTCACAGGTGTGAATGGGGAGCAGGTGTGTTAAATGTGGTGTTATTGCTCTCACTCCCTCATACTAGTCACTGGAAGTTCAACATGGCATCTCTTGGCAAAGAACTCTCTGAGGATCTGAAAAAAAGAATTGTTGCTCAACATAAAGATGGCCTAGGCTATAAGAAGGCTATAAGAATAATGGTGGCCACACAAAATATTTTGGACACTTTGGGCCCAATTTGGACATTTTCACTTAGGGGTGTACTTTTGTTGCCAGCGGTTTAGACATTATTGGCTGTGTGTTGAGTTATTTTGAGGGGACAGCAAATTTACTCTGTTATACAAGCTGTACACTCACTACTTTACATTGTAGCAAAGTGTAATTTCTATACTTATAATTAAAATAAAATATAATAATATTATTATAATATAATAAATATTATAATAATAAAACATTTTTTTACAATTTTTGTTACGTGTCACATGATATTATCAACAATGGTTTACCAAGCACAAATTTTCAGTAAAAAAATACGCTAAAGGTAGTTTTAGTGCACACAAACACAATATATTACCCAGTTTTTTGTTGCACCAAGTAGATAGATACCATACATGTCCATCCCTAAAATTAAGGTGGCCTGTGAAACGGAAACAAACTTCAATACCCAAAATTGTCCATAGGCGATGCTTAAAGCGGAGTTCCAGGCAAAAATTGAACTCCGTTTAAAACAAAAGTTTTTAGATATTTTTTTTTTCTTCATACCTTTATGGTATGTTTTCTTCGGTACTTCCGTCCCTTGGCACTGCAGTGAGGTACGTCACTTCTGCATTTTTTTTTTTGTGCCCTCCTCCTTCCCCCCGTTGCCTTCTGGGACCTGTGTGTGTTCCAGAAGATGATGGGACCATTCAGAAAGGTCCACGTGACTTGTGCATGTGCAGTAGGAAACCGGCTGTGAAGCCCTACTTGCAACACCGACACATTCACCCGAAACTGATGGATGGATCAGCTTGGGGTGCCAACATCGCGGGCTCCCTGGACAGGAAAGTGTCCTTATATTAAAAGTCAGCAGCTACAGTATTTGTAGCTGCTGACTTAATTTTTTTTCCCCAGGCTTGAACTCCGCTTTAAAAATCTCTTACAGGTTATCAATTTAGAATTAACCATGAATAATGGCTCTAAAATAATGTTTTCACTCTGAAGTGCATGGCAATATGTAACACGTCTTCTGCAATCTACAATTTCATATATGGGCGCCACCAACATCTGTGTTAATCAACATAGGATCATGTACATGGGAGCGAAGCTCAACATTTTTTGGGTGGGTTTTTAAGTGCTAGTGTGTACTATACCATGTGATGATATATTTATAATGACAGATTCTATTTAATAAGGCATCAGGGATGCGAGATGTCTCCCCTGCACTCCAATGATCATAATCCATTAACTTCTTTCACGGCCACAGCAGTACAGATAGTACAGAGGCTAGGGGACAAGCTGCCCATGCTTAGTTTGGTGTGTATTGCTAGAGAGTTTTTTTATTCTTGGGAGAGTGCATGTGATCAGCACAGGGCCAATCAGCACTGTCCAGAAAGAGGGTCAGGGGTCCTGCAGCCTCATAGGGCAATCATGGGAGAATGAAAACTCCTCCTACAAGCTTTAACCAGACACTGATAGAAGTCACAAGACTGCTCTAACTGCTAATGAAAAAAAAGGCATTTAGCAGTTTATATTTACTAAAATAATTGCATTTCCATGTTCTGTGTACTGTGGGAGACCAGATATAGTGAATGCAGGGTCCTGGGTTTAGTAATACTCTAAAGGCTATATTCACCTTTGTTCACCTTTTTTCCCCTAAATTCCAGCTTACCAATTTACCATTATAGCATTAATGCACTTATTTTGGAAAAATAAAACAGCCATTTCCATTAATTCTACATAGGCTTACCTCACTCTCTTCATAGCTGTTTAAACACACTGCTCAGTTACTTCTGCCTTACTTCCTGGACAGACTTTAGGTCATAACACAAGAAGGAGTTGACCAGCTGCTTTCATTGGCACACACCCTGCATCATCTACCCTCAGCTGGTCAACTCCTTCCTGTGTCATGACCTAAAGTCTCTCCAGGAAGTAAGGCAGAAGTAATCAAGCAATGTTTAAACAGCTATTAAGACAGTGTGGTAAGTAGGTGTATAATTAATGGAAAGCTGTTTTACTTTTGCCAAATAAGTACATCAATGCTAAATTGGTACATAGGGGAGCTGGAATTTTGAAAAAAAAAAAGGTGAACTTAGCCTTTAAGGTGTCGTTTCAGCCTTTTCACTTTTGGATAGAGTGGTTTTACTGCAATCCGGAGCATTGTTAGAAATGCTTCCCCTCACTAACTGTCACAGTGACAATTGTTTCACAAGAGAGGAAGTGAAAATAAAATTTGTAGGGACACAGCAAAAAAGTGGAGAAAGGTTCTATATTTCTCCTAGTCTGCTTTCTGAATAGATGCTGTTGGACATATTTACCCACTTCCTGTCTGACAAAGGCATTTTCAGTACAGCAGTATCGTGGTAGTAAATGGGTTAAATAAAGGAATTATAGTGGTGTAGAGAAACTCTCCAGCATGGGGATGGCTTCCCGAAATGCTACTGACAAAGATAGACTGACAAGCCTTTAGTAGCTTAAAGTGAGTATATGTGAGCCTCCACCAACACTGAGAATCAAGCAGCTCATTTATAAACACATATGGGATCTATTACATACACATTTGTGTTATTACTACCATTTAACATAAAGGGGTTGCATTAGGTTTACTGGCCTTTTAAATGTACTATAGAAACGGAGCAAGTAACTTAGCATTTAAAAGCGAGCACTGATTGCACTCTGATTATACACAGTAAGAGGCCAACCCTCACAGAAATGGACATAATCTGTGCGTGGGAGAACAGTTCTCATTCTATTTCTTCCCATACCACTTTAAAATATGTAACAACGTTGATTGTACTTTATATTCACCAAACTGTGGACTGGAAACTCAGGACATGCTGATACTTCTTTTAACCTTATCAGACCAGCACCTTACAGAGTCAGCTAATATACATCCCATTGTAGACAGAGCAGATTGTAGACAGCCTAACAGAAGGGAAAAATGCAGCACAGATGGTACTACATCACCGGACTGGAAAAATCTTAATGTGTAGCTAACATAGATATAGGTAACTATGACATTATTATACATTAATTATATAGAACCAACAATTTCTGTAGCACTTTAATATAAAAATACACAGTACAGTTATAATAAAATGTAAGGCTGGCCATATATTATACACTTTTCTTGTTCAATGTTCCTTTAGATTTACCAAAAACATATAATATGAGGTCAAACCTAAACACTTTCAATTTGTATGCAATCAGACAGGTGCTTGCACTACGTAGTTGAAGGTAAATGTAAAGGAAAATGGTATAATGTATAGTCAGCTTTAGACAAGAGGTTTAGGAAGGCTCAAGTGATACTAAAGGTAGTTACTGTAGGGGAATGAGTTGATGGAGAAGATTTAAAAGCTCAGTACTTAGAGGCAGGGCAGGCGTCTCTGAAGAGATGAGTTTTCACGGATTGCCTAAAGGTGGACATGACATTTGCAAACACATTGGAAAATAATTGATAAGGATGCACTTAAGCCTCAGCACTGGTCCAAGTTCACTGAGCAATACACTACAAAATTGTTGGAAGTGTGCATGGTTTTGCCGATCCTGTCTCATTTTCTCATTTTGCAAAGTCAGATCCTCTACATTCCTTATGATTCTTATATTACTGAATGTTAATTTAAAGCAGAACTCTAGCCAAAAATTTAATTTAAGTTAATAAATCACTGTACAGCCCACATGTGTCAAACACATGGCCCGTTGGCAGAATCAGGCCTGCCAGGCCATTTCATGTGGCCTTTACACCCAGGGCTTTTTTATTCAGCCAGAACCCTGCACGCTGTGCATAGCACACTGCTAAACCCTGCACCTGTATGTAGTGCACTCCTAAACTCTGTACACGCTGCACCCCGAACCCTGTACTCTGTACATAGCACGCCCCTGACCCCTGTGCTCTGTACATAGCACGCCCCTGACCCCTGCGCTTTGTACATAGCGTGGCCCTGACCCCTGCGCTTTGTATATAGTGCACCCCTGAACCCTGTGCTCTGTACATATTGCACCCCTGAACCCTGTGCTCTGTACATAGTGCATCCCTACGCTCTGTCCATAGCACACCCCTAACCCCTGTGCTCTGTACATAGTGCACCCCTGACCCCTACTCTTTGTACATAGCACACCCCTGAACCCTGCGCTCTGTACATAGAGCACCCCTGAACCCTGTGCTCTATACATAGTGCACCCCTGAACCATGTGCTCTGTGCAAAGCGCACCCCTGAACCCTGCTCTCTGTAGATAGCGCACCCCTGGACCCAGTGCTCTGTACATAGCGTACCCCTGAACTCCGAACATAACACCTGGTATTTATTGCTCCCACTGGTAGTGCAATTAGACCACACCCACCGTTCAATGCAGTTTGAGGGGGGTGTGGTTGAGTTCCTTCACCTATTCTGAGAAAAAAAAGCCTGGGATAAATTTATGTAGTCTTACAAATACAACTGACCTGCTGATGTGGCCCTTTATGAAACTGAGTATGACACCCCTGGTATGCAAGAAAAAGAGGGTTTGGGACTTTTATTTGAGGTAGATCTAGCATGGCTAAAAGATGAGTCAATGTAATGTAAGACATGTTTTATTCAAAACACATGAAAAAAACATGACATAGCAATATGAATACGTACATAGTAAATAAGCATACCAAACACATATTATTGACCAGATATTAAAAAAACTATCATAGCAACTTGGAGATGGCATATTGAGGTATCGGACAATTGTCCATAGTAAAGAATAGCTTGAAAAGCAACATGGTGGGGTAGCTTGAGAGTGGATGAAATAAAACCATCTAAAAGGAATAAGGTGCAACAAAATTGGCCCGTGGTTTCCTACGACATCATCAGGGGCGAGTGCACCAATGTCTGTAAAAAAGCATATATAAACGATATGGTCCAAAGTTACACCCAAACACAAGGGAGACTATATATGTAAAGGAGGGGAGAAATGAACTCATCACACTAAGTACTTTCATGTCAATTAAGTCTAGACCACATGAACATAAAAAACTGGTGGCTGGTAGAAATGTTCATCCCGAGAGCTGAGGAAGGGGCCTGCAGGAAAACTGGATGCACACAATGATCCCCAGAGAAAAGGAAACAAGTGGTCAAAAAGAAAACCATTTAGGCTCCAATGTTGTAAAAGTGAATAAATCAGGTAGACTATGAGTATACAGTATCTCACAAAAGTGAGTACACCCCTTACATTTTTGTAAATATTTTCTTCTATCTTTTCATGTGACAACACTGAAGAAATGATACTTTGCTACAATGTAAAGTGGTGAGTGTACAGCTTGTATAACAGTGTAAATTTACTGTCCCCTTAAAATAACTCAACACACAGCCATTAATGTCTAGTTGGGCCCAAAGTGTCAATATTTTGTATGGCCACCATTATTTTCCAACACTGCCTTAAACCTCTTGGGCATGGAGTTCACCAGAGCTTCACAGGTTGCCACTGGAGTCCTCTTCCACTCCTCCATGATGACATCACGGAGCTGGTGGATGTTAGAGACCTTGCGCTCCTCCACCTTCCGTTTGGGGATGCCCCACAGATGCGCAATAGGGTATAGATGTGGAGACATGCTTGGCCAGTCCATCATCTTTACCCTCAGCTTCTTTAGCAAGGCAGTGGTCATCTTGGAGGTGTGTTTGGGGTCATTATCATGTTGGAATACTACCTTGTGGCCCAGTCTCTGAAGGGAGAGGATCATGCTCTGCTTCAGTATGTCACAGTACATGTTGGCATTCATGGTTCCCTCAATGAACTGTAGCTCCTCAGTTCCGGCAGCACTCATGCAGCCCCAGACCATGACACCACCATGCTTGACTGTAGGCAAGACACACTTGTCTTTGTACTCCTCACCTGGTTGCCACCACACACGCTTGACACCATCTGAACCAAATAAGTTTATCTTGGTCTCATCAGACCACAGAGCATGGTTCCAGTAATCCATGTCCTTAGTCTGCTTGTCTTCAGCAAACTGTTTGCGGGCTTTCTTGTGCATCATCTTTAGAAAAGGCTTCCTTCTGGGACAACAGCCATGCAGACCAATTTGATGCAGTGTGCGGCGTATGGTCTGAGCACTGACAGGCTGACCTCCCGCTCCTTCAACCTCTGTTGTAATGCTGACAGCACTCATACATCTATTTCCTAAAGACAAGCTCTGGATAAGACGCTGAGCACGTGCACTCAACTCCTTTGGTTGACCATGTAGGTCGACTTTATGTAGAGCAACAATCCCTTTTTTCAGATCCTCAGAGAGTTCTTTGCCATGAGGTGCCATGTTGAACTTCCAGTGACCAGTATGAAAGAGTAAGAGTGATAACACCAAGTTTAACACACCTGCTCCCCATTCACACCTGAGACCTTGTAACACTAACGAGTCACATGACACCGGGAGAGAAAATGGCTAATTGGGCCCAATTTGGACATTTTCACTTAGGGGTGTACTCACTTTTGTTGCCAGTGGTTTAGACATTAATGGCTGTGTGTTGAGTTATTTTGAGGGGACAGCAAATTTACACTGTTATACAAGCTGTACACTCACTACTTTACATTGTAGCAAAGTGTCATTTCTCCAGTGTTGTCACATGAAAAGATAGAATAAAATATTTTCAAACATATGAGGGGTGTACTCACTTTTGTGAGATACTGTATGAAGGTGTATTATATCATTGAAAAGCATTGAACAGTAAATGGAGCCCAACACCAAGATAAAAAGTGGATTCAAATGAAGTGTGGAAATAGTGAAAAAAGGGGCATACCTGTTCAGAAGGAAACAAAGAGTGCAGAGGATATAGGAAAAATTATGAAGGACAGCCAATGCTGTCTTCAATAAAACACTGAAAAGCATAGGCAGAAAGCCCAGCCAGGTGATTCCTAAAGCTGTGACAGAGAACCATGGTCCACAGATCTGTGCAGTATGCTGCTGGATGTGCTACCAAAAGAGCTAGTGGAGTGAAATGGTGATCCTAATGTGCTCAGCATGACCAAATGGGCTCCTCCCAGATGGCACAGCAAAAAAAGGGGGAGGCCCTCCTGCCGGAGTGACTGAAGCCGCTCATAACAGTTAGACACATTTCCCCATGTGCTGGCCACGATTGAAATCCCACTTACGCCAGCAACAGGATGCCCAGAGAGGGCGCCGTGTGCATGGCGCGGGGAGGCGTAGCATCAATGCACGATAGGCTGGCCCGCCAAATCCCCCGCATCAACCAAAGGTGGATGGGAGGGAAGAGGGAAGGCCCCCAATGCGCATAACTGCTCCCGGGTAATGAACACAGACAAGCCCCCCAGTAAGGGATCACAAAGGTCAGACAGATATGACCATATATAAAAAGTTTCTACGTGTGATACGAGTATTAAATCAGTATTAACATAGGTCTTAATAAAAAACGCATGGACACAAAAGTTCGCCTTTTGCCTTTTGTAAGCACATTCACTCCTTGTACTGCTTCTTCTTCTCGCACCCAAGCTTTGTTTTAGAGAGACTGCAAGAGGCTGATGCCAGGTCAGTTTCAGGTACCTACACTCCTTGCATTTAAAATATACGTTTATTAATGTATTAATCAGTTATTATTATATATAAAGTATTTGGTGTCACAGAGGGGTCCAAGGGAGGATTGAGTATACAAATCTGCTGAAGTGTACATTCCCTGGAATGGGCTGGCAACTGGAATGCATACAAGATATACTTTATAGAAACAATGCCAGTAGTATACTGGCCCATCGGCACAGGTGCTGATTGCCTGTATCCAGCCACAAAAGTCCTGACACTGGTACCCTTCCACTAGATCATAGTTGTTCAAATCATTTGTATTCCTACCCAGACTGTGCTACCTTAATTATCAGATCCATTTCTATACCTTGCTATTGCATATATCAAGCCTTCTTATTATTATCACACCTATTTAACCGGTTCAATACCGGGCAATTTCACCCCCTTCCTTCCCAGGCCAATTTTTAGTTTTCAGCGCTGTCGCACTTTAAACGTCAATTGCGCGGTCGTGCGACGTTGTACCCAAAAGAAATTGACGTCTTTTTTTTTACCACAAATAGAGCTTTTTTTTGGTGGTATTTGATCGCCTCTGCGGTTTTTATTTTTTGCGCTATAAACAAAAGAAGAGCGACAATTTTGAAAAAAACACAATATTTTTTACTTTTTGCTATAATAAATATCCCAATTTTTTTTTTTAAAAACACATTTTTTCCTCAGTTTAGGCCGATACGTATTCTTCTACATATTTTTGGTAAAAAAAATCGCAATAACTGTATATTGATTGGTTTGCGCAAAAGTTATAGCGTCTACAAAATACAGGATAGATTTATGGCATTTTTAAAAAAAAAAAAAATTTTTATTTTTTTTAGCGGCGATCGTGATTTTTTTTGGTGACTGCGACATTATGGCGGACACATCGGACACTTTTGACACATTTTTGGGACCAATCACATTTATACAGCGATCAATGCTATAAAATTGCATTGATTACTGTGTAAATGTGACAGGCAGTGAAGGGGTTAACCACTAGGGGGCGGGGAGGGGTTAATATGTTTCCTAGGGAATGATTCTAACTGAAAGGGGAGGGGACGCACTAGGGGAGGAGACCGATCAGTGTTCCTCCGTTCTGGGAACACAGATCGCTCTCCTCAGAGCTGACAGGCTGTGGATCTGTGTGTTTACACACACAGATCCACATGCCGGCCCGGTTAACGGGCAATCGCGGGTGCCCGGCGGACATCGCGGCCGCCGGGCACACGCACCGGGTCCCGAGGAACGCGGCGGGCGCGCGCGCGCGCTCCCGGCGGCGCGCCCCCTAGACGGCCGGGAATCCCAGGACGTCATATGACGTCCACCCAGGATGGGAGATCCCATCTGTGGACGTCATATGACTATGGGCGGGTAGGGAAGTGGTTAAAGTGTTACTAAACCCAGGAACCTGCATTTACTATATCTGGTCTCCCACAGTACACAGTACACATTTTAGAAAATATAACTGCTAAATACCTTTTCTCATTAGCAATATATAGCAGTCTTATGACTTTTATCAGTGTCTGGTTAAAGCTTTTAGGAGGAGTTTACATTCTTCTCTGACTGTATTATGAGGCTGCAGGACCCGTAAACCTCTGTCTGGACAGTGCTGATTGGCCCTGTGCCGATCACATGCACCCTCCGAAGAAAGAAAACAAACTCTCTAGCAATACACACCAAACTGAGAATGTACAGAGTGCCCCCAAGGCTCTGTACTATCAGCAGATGGATTGGGGACTGTAGAAGAAGGGGAGGATCAGAGAAGGCAGGATCAAACAGCCTTTTTACACAATGCAGAGGATTAACCCCCTAGTTTCCACAGTGAGCAAGCTTTACTGCATATACAGACTGATTTTACTGTCATGGGTTTAGTAACACTTTAACTTTCTATTAAAAATACTGTACATCATGCACATCATATCCCTACCTACCTCATATACAGTATCTACATATCTATATCTTGTTTTTCCTTCTACATACAATTTACTGACCTGTTGGTCTTTTGGTAATAACCCTCCAGAAAATGTATCTTTATATATCATATGTACCTTAGAGTCTGAGTCACTTGCGGTGCACTCAATATCTTGTATATGATTTCTCTTTTGTACTTTATTGTTTCTTACCTTCCAATAAAAATGTTTATATTAAAAAAGGAAAATGTATCTTTAATGACACAATTTTTGTCTTGCATAGTTTTAGCTAATTGTTATTATTATTTATTATCATTACTCTTACTTTCTATTCATTTTAAAGTATAACGAAAGGCAAAATGTATTTTATTAGATTTGGATAAAGTTGATATGGATTAGAACCCCTGCCAGGTTTTATTGTTGTCTGTGCCCCCAATTGTCAGATTCACCCTCTTTGTTTGTCCTGTTTACCATTATCATTGAAATAAAAAGTAAAACAAAATCACAAATTTGGGGTTGACATCAGAACAGTAAGGCCCCTTTCAGAGGGGGCGGACCCTGTCAAGTGCATCTGTCTGCTCAGTGGGAGATCCCTCCGCTGATCTCCACAGAGCAGGCAGATGACAGACCCTTGTCCGCTCCACTATGCAGAGTGGACACAGACACAGCCTGCTGTTCTCTATGGGGTGCTCGGATGGAAATGGACCACCTGTCCTTTTCCATCCGACTGTAATTCGATCTGCTGGACAGATGGCAAACGTATCCCCATCTATCTGTTCTTAGTAGACCGGATCGAATCGGATGTGGATCCATGGAGAACAATGGGTGGTCCGATCGGCTCCATCTGAAAAATGGACAGGTAGACCCAATCAGTCCGCTGATGTGGAAGGGGCCTAATAGAGGGGAAATATTTCAATAGGGACACTAGTTCTGGTGACCTTGGTGACAACCAGGGATTCCCTCACTTTGGAGGGTTTTTCTTTCACATCTTGTTTTGGCTATGGGGCAGCAAGTGAAGGAAAATCTCCCCAATGGAACAAAGATAGCAAAAAAAAACTGAGAAGAGTTATAACCCTCCTTTATTCTATCCAAAATGGGAAAAAAAGCCTTTAGGTACACTTTAATTATTGTTTCTATTAGCTGTTAACAATGCTTCTATCATGCACATTTCATGTGTTTACACTTTTAGATCTAATGCTAGCCATCGATCTTATAGTATATGGTATATTTTACTTGTAGAACCCATGTTACATCTTTTATCTGAGGAAGTGTTGAGTTGTCACAAATAACTCTATTTTTGTTAATAATAACATTTTTTCACTACTAAAACATTCTTCGGACATTCTTTCCTTCACAATCCACACTTTACTCAATTTTTCCATGGGCGCCTTGGCAACACCAGGTACTTTCGTTTTTTTTCCAACTGTATTTACTCTACGCCACCATCCCGATATCCCTCAAGTGGACCTAAGGCTAGGTCTTTCCAAACATTCAGAACAACCATCTAAACACTCATGTAAAGACATGTAAAGACAGATATATTCTCCACAAGTGTATATCTTAGATTACGTATACCATCAGTGCATGGTCACTCAGGGTTTCAAGTTCCCCGGCCCCTTTTCTAATGGGATTGTGGCAGTTAAAGGGTTTCATGACTCCCCTGGGAATAAATAGGTCAGGGAGCCTAGAAACAGTTAAATGGGGGGTCCTCGAAACCCATAGAGTAGGGCTTGTAAGTTTCTAGAAGCCTGAGAGACCCCTATATAAAGGAGGTTCCGTGAGGAGAAAATTGCCAGTCGCCTCAGGAGTCATCAACGGCAGAGCTCTGCAGAAGATGCTATAATACTGACCATTCTGCCGCTAACTCCGGAGGGCGACATGAAGACTCTCCTGTGCAGGCTTTTGGAAAGAGCTGAATCTGAAGGGGGAGAAGACTGGATAAGACAGTGCCTGGCATTACCAAGCGGAACAGAGGCTAAAAAAGAAGCAGGACCGAGCAGCGCCGGAGCAAGAGGTAGCAGAGGGGTTCCTGAAGTGAATGCCGGTCCCATAGTCTCCGCTCCGGAAGAGGTAGTGCCGCTTCAAGTTCCAGGTCGGCGGAGTCAAGAGGAAGACAGAACTGGAGTGAAAAGCGGGCGAGCTAGAAGAAATGGGAAGTCACGTCAGTAGTATAGCCCCCCCAGAGGTCACTAGTTGAAGTGGAAAGAAGAGGCCTGCTGTGGCTGAAGAGCGGCGAAATGGAGGAGACGTCACACGAGGTGGGGTTCAGAAGAGGAGCAGTTGTAGCAGAGCAGAAAACGTCAGTGAGATCTTGTTGTCAAGGCAACAAGCGACGCCGGAGCAGACTTCTCATCACAGAGGTTTTACAGTTGCTGCTGCAAGTATCCCAGCCAGCCCTAACAGATCCTTTTTATCTGCTGCAGATGTAAATGATGAGCTCTTTGGCTGCAGTGAGATGCCAATGTCTGCTGCGGCCACTAGTGGTGAGTTGTATAATTCTAATCTTTTATTGAATTTAAACAATACTATTTCTCAATTAGTCACATTTTTAGCAAATTTTAAAAGCCCACAGGTTAATGATAGCCAAGATGTGTCTAGTGTTTGGGTGGTACCTGAACAGAAAAAAAGATAATATGTCACATACCAATGAAGATTTCGATACAGGCAAATCTGGGAAACATAATGTTCCTGAGATATGTTTAAAGGAAAGCATGCCATGCAAACCATCTCCATTAGGTTTCTACTTAGCTAATACTGTAAAAGAAAAAATATGGCGTAATGAATTTATAGATTTATTATCACTGATCCCAATGAGCAAAGAATTTTTGAAACAAGAAAAAGAAAAAACTGAAGAGGAAAGGAGGAGACAAGTGGCACAGAATTTTTATAATTGGTTGCAAGCTTTTGCTATTTATGCAAGCATTCTTTGTGAAAAATTCCCAGACCGCAGTGTAGGTTTGTTTCAACATATTGATATTATTTTAGAGACCTATAAAAATTTCGGAGGTTATGGATGGTTTACATATGACGAATCGTTCAGACAAAAATTAGCAGTTCATCAGGATCTGACATGGGGTAATAAAGACGTTGGTCTTTAGCTGAACCTGTTAGTTCCACAGAAGCCAATGTTAGTTCGCCCCCAGAATGTACAAACTAATATGAATACGGCATATAAAAAAGGCATTTGCTTTGCCTTTAATGATGCCCAATGCAAATGGGCCACAAATTGTAGATATTGTCATGAATGCGCTTTCTGTTCAGGACCACATTCAGTAAATCAGGGGTCTCAAACTGGTGGCCCTCCAGCTGTTGCAAAACTACAAGTCCCATGAGGCATTGCAAGGTTGACAGTTACAAGCATGACTCCCACAGGCAGAGGCATGATGGGACTTGTAGTTTTGCAACAGCTGGAGGGCCGCCAGTTTGAGACCTCTGCAGTAAATAAATGTTTTTTAAAAATGGCGTCTTCACAACCACATAATAAGGATTCCTTTCTTAAAAGCACCGTCTCCAGTGAACATAATAAAAATTCTGCCATGGCTTCGCAAATACCCTGATCGTCAGCTGGCAATCATGCTTTATAGAGGTTTTACTGAAGGTTTCATTTTGCCCTCATTTACAGGAAAAGGTTCTAATATTGTTAAAAATGTGAAATCAGTGGACACATTGAAGGACATAGTTAAAGAAAAAATTCTGAATGAAATATGTGAAAAGAGAATAGCAGGTCCATTTGATAATCCACTGTTTTTGGATTTTCGAATATCACCATTGGGGATTTTACCTAAAAAGGAACCTAATATATTTAGAGTAATACACCATTTATCATTCCCAGACGGTAAGTCTCTTAATGACCAAATTCCACATGATTTAAGTTCTATAGAATATGCTTCATTTGAAGATGTTTTACCCTTGATTTGGAAATTAGGCAATAATTCATTACTAGCAAAGGCAGACGTTAAAGCAGCTTTTAGGATATTACCTATTTATCCAAACAGTTTCAATTCTTTAGGATTTTATTTCGAGGAAAGGTATTATTTCAAAAAATGCTTACCGATGGGGTGTTCATTTTCATGCAGGTAATTTGAAGCATTTTCTACATTTTTGGAGCGGGTAATTAAAGATTATTCCAAATCATCCTACATTTTACATTATTTAGATGACTTTCTATTTATGGGTGCCTATCAGTCCGATGATTGCATGACCCTTTTAAAATTATTTGTTGATATTTGTAAAAATTTTGGAATTCCATTAGCAAAAGATAAAACAGTACTGCCCACGAATTGTTTGGAATTCTTAGGGATTACAATTGATACATGTAATATGGAATTTCGTCTCCCTCAGGATAAATTGGAAAATATTTCTGAATTACTCATTCAGTCTCTTAGGAAGAAAAACATTTTGTTGAAAGAAATGCAGAATTTATTAGGTTCTTTAGCATTTGCCACCAGAATATTGCCGGTTGGAGGACATTTTTCAAGGCGGTTATATTTTGCCATAGCAGAATTGAAGAGCCCTTATTCACATATACGCATGTCAGCAGATATGCGTGAAGATATTGTGGTATGGATAAAATTTTGGAGCATTTCAATGGTAGAACAATATTCCAGAACAAATTTATTTTGGATAGAAATTTTTGTTTATCAACAGATTCGGCTGGTTCTGTAGGCTTTGCCGCTGTATGGAACAAGCATTGGTGCACAGAGAAATGGCCAGTTAGGTGGAAAAAAATGGGTTTTGTAAAAAATAGTGTATTATTGGAATTATTCCCAATTATAGTGGCAATTGAGATATGGGGAAAATATTTCAAGAACCGACGTATATTAATCAGTACAGATAAGAAAGGAGTAATGTGCTTAATAAAGTGTTTGTCAGCCAAATCTCCACCGGTTACTACTGTATTGAGATATCTAGTATCTAAATGTCTGAAGTCGAACATATGGCTAAAGGCTAGATATATTCTGGGAAAAGAAAACACGATAGCGGATGCTCTTTCTCGATTGCAGATGAAAAGATGTTTCAAACTACTCCCGGAAGCAGACAAAATGGGCGTGGTATGTTTGGAACACCTTTGGGAAGTAATCTAGTTTCTGAAAACATAAAAAATTCATTAGCTCCAAGTACATGACAAGGATAAAAAAATGGTTTTCATGGCTAACATTTTTAAATATAAATCAGCTAATAGGATCTTCTCTGTCAGAAGACATAGCACTTTCCTTTCTGACTACATTGATGGAGAAAGATTTCTCATGGTCACATAAAAATAAAATTTTATGTGGAGTATCATTTTTCTTAAAGATGGAGGGAGCTCAGTCATTATTTAGCTTCTTTTCCCTTAAACAATCAATGAAAGGTTACAAAAAGATTCTACAGTAGACAAGAGACAGCCAATAACTCCAGCATCATTGAAAAAACTTTGCGGTACTACGGAAAGAATATGCTTTAATACATATGAGGCTATTCTTTTCAAGGCAGCATTCTCTTTATGTTTTTTGCTGCGTTGAGAATTTCGGAGTTAGTTCTGCCTAATAAAAAAGGATTATCGGAGCTCCTTTTTAAAGCAGTTAAAGTTAATGAAAGAGGTGTTAAAATTTTCCTACAATGTTCAAAAATGGACCAATTGGGTAGAGGTGCATGGATTAATCTACATGTTTGTAATGATAAGGTAATTTGCCCAGTTAGAATTCTTAATGAGTTCCTTCGGATACAACCAGCAGGAAAAGAATTATTATTTGTGCATGAGAATAATTCACCACTTACTAAATTCCAGTTTATAAGAGGTTTAAACAAATGTTTGGAGTTTCTAAACTTAGACTTATGCCCCGTACACACGGTCGGATTTTCCGACAGAAAATGTGTGACAGGACCTTGTTGTCGGAAATTCCGACCGTGTGTAGGCTCCATCACACATTTTCCATCGGATTTTCCGACACACAAAGTTTGAGAGCAGGATATAAAATTTTCCGACAACAAAATCCATTGTCAGAAATTCCGATCGTGTGTACACAAATCCGACGGACAAAGTGCCACGCATGCTCAGAATAAATAAAGAGATGAAAGCTATTGGCCACTGCCCCGTTTATAGTCCCAACGTACGTGTTTTACCTCACAGCGTTTAGAACGATCGGATTTTCCGACAACTTTGTGTGACCGTGTGTATGCAAGACAAGTTTGAGCCAACATCCATCGGAAAAAATCCTAGGATTTTGTTGTCGGAATGTCCGAACAAAGTCTGACCGTGTGTACGGGGCATTAGATGTCAAGTCATTCATTCAGGATAGGAGCTGCAACTACAGCAGCAAATATGGGTTTAGACAAAACTAGGATAAAAAGAATTGGTAGATGGAAATCTAATGCTTACTCAGAGAGGTCAAACAGCACTTGGTTGGATCTCTGATCCACTGAGAAAGAAGTCCAGACATTCCTCTCCTATAGCCGTGGATGGTATACACTGGGAGATTCACAGCAACTCGGGATGCAAGATGCAGTGTAGGAAGCCTCGATATCAAAATATTTAGGAAACAAAAGGACTCCACATAGTGTGATACTGTCTCAACACCCAGTTTATTAAGCAGTACACTTACATAAAAGTCCAAGCTATGATCATGTCACAATCAACAGATCAAACAGATAAAATCCTTGGGAGTTTCAAGCAGCGATCGTGCAAGTTCAGCAGCATGTGTACGTAACTATCCCACTTTGTAATCTGTGGCTATACTTAGACTGTTAACACTTAAGTACTACGGACACAATTTCTGTTAGAGAACACCTCTCCCTCTAGGTGTGCAGTATTTCTGAGCGGTACTGCGGAACTTGCACCGGTCTACCCCAACCCAACAGTCTCGTCAACTCACTCCCAGTGAATGTTCCATATGTTACTATTGGATACAGGAAATACACTTATCCATAGTTCCATGCTTGTTCTCCTCCCAAGGATTCACTGCATCACTTATGACTCCCAGGCTTGGTCCTTAAGTACTGTAGTAATGGGGTACTGTATATGGCACAATAAGTGTTGTGTGTACATAGATGTCTATGCAAAACAGCAAAAAGTTAATTGAGTCCATCAGCACATCAGAGGGGCAGAGCTATGCATTTCTAGGCCACCCAAGCCTCTTTACCAAGTTAACCTATCGTGCTGATGATGTCACTTCCAGTCTACTCTGCATCCCACAAGCCCTCTTGGTGGTTTCTACTTCCTCATCTAAGCTGTCATCCAGCATAACGTTTGGACTTTCCAGGCTGCAAGTTTTAGGAAGAGGCTTCCCATTCCAGATGTACTTACTATGTGATGAACCTGATTTTACCTCTCACAATGTGAGTTGCCATTTGTCTATTTACCACAAGAAATGTGTTAATATACTACGCTTAGGTTGCTCCCTGATGTTCTACTTTTGTTGGTTCTTAAGTACTAGGTACTTAAAGCGTTTGTTACCCCAACGCTTTATATTCCTGATCTGTGCCTGCTGTACCATGTATTGTATGAGAAAGTCTCCTGTTCTCATTGTATTGCTTCCTTTTTGTGAAATCCCTGGTGATCCTGCCAGTCCCTCTGCTTTCCAATTAAAAACTGACCATACTAAACAGGAGAGCGTACCGTGGTCAGTTCTCTAACAATGCTGGGGACTTAGCACGCTATCCTCCAATGATCAGACTTGTCCTGATACACCCCTGCTTCGAAACCATTCACTGGGAAGCTCAATGTGCTACTGCTTCTCGTCCCCCCAGCTCTTATGCAGCTGAGAACAGAGGGAATGTGATCACTTATAAAAAAATATAAAAAAAGAGAAAAAAGGTAATTATAATGTTTTTTTTATACCTATACAAAAATTTTTGCCTTTATTTCTATTTTAAACTGAACAGGTTGTTTTACAAGGTGATAGTTTACAACCACTTTAAGTAGTCCCCCAATCACAACCAGAGTATCCATCACCTCCACCATGTCATCCGTTTGTTGGCTGCATTAACAAGTGACACAAATACAGTAGACATTAGCAATGGCAATATAGCCTCCTCTGGACAGCATTCTGCTCATTAGACCCACATAGTTTATCTTCTCTAATCTCGTCATAGGTTATAAGCTCTGTTCTTATTAATAGGGATGAGCCGAACACCCCCCAGTTTGGTTCACAGCAGAACATGCGAACAGGCAAAAAATTAGTTCGAACACGCAAACACCGTTAAAGTCTATGGGACACGAACATGAAAAATCAAAAGTGCTACTTTTAAAGGCTAATATGCAAGTTATTGTCATAAAAAGTGTTCGGGGACCTGGGTCCTGCCCCAGGGGACATGTATCAATGCAAAAAAAGTTTTAAAAATGGCCGTTTTTTCGGGAGCAGTGATTTTATTAATGCTTAAAATGAAACAATAAAAGTGAAATATTCCTTTAAATTTCGTACCTGGGGGGTGTCTATGGTATGCCTGTAAAGTGGCGCATGTTTCCCGTGTCAGAGAGCAAAATGACATTTCTAAAGGAAAAAAAGTCATTTAAAACTACTCGCGGCTATAATGAATTGTCGGGTCCCGGCAATACAGATAAAAGTCATTGAAAAAAATGGAATGGGATTCCCCCACAGTCCATTACCAGACCCTTCCGGGGGTATATTAAGGGGATATTAGGGGAACCCCAAACCAAAATTAAAAAAAAAAATGGTTACCCCAAATTCCATAAAAGGCCCTTCAGGTCTGGTATGGATATTAAGGGGAACCCCGTGCCAAAATTAAAAAAAAATGGCGTGGAGGTCCCCCTCAAAATCCATACCAGACCCTTCAGGTCTGGTATGGATTTTAAGGGGAACCCCGCGCCAAAATTTAGAAAAAAATGGCGTGGGTCCCCCCGAAAATCCATACCAGACCCTTATCCGAGCATGCAATCTGGCACGCTGCAGGAAAAGAGGGGGGATAAGAGAGTGCCCCCCCTCCTGAACCACACCAGGCCACATCCCCTCAACATGGGGAGGGTGCTTTGGGGTAGTGGCCCCTTGCCCGGTGGTTGTGGGGGTCTGTGGGCAGAGGGCTTATCAGAATCTGGAAGCCCCCTTTAACAAGGGGACCCCCAGATCCCGGCCCCCCCTGTGTGAAATGGTAACGGGTTACAAATGTACCCCTACCATTTCACAAAAAATGCGTGAAAATAGTAAACAAACACAAGACACGGCTTGGGACAAGTCCTTTATTAAAGAATAAAAAAATAAAAGTGTCCCATGAAGTCCATTCATCTTCTTCTTCTCTCGCTCCGACGGACCGAAAAAGAAAAAAAAAAAGCTGCACGCCGCCACCGATCTGTCTCCATGGGAGGCACCCGCCGTAATGACCGGCCTCTCAGTCCCCATGCTTCAGAGGGGGGCGGGGTCACCGGGCAATGTCATTGTGTGGCCCCGCCCTCAGTTATAAAAGAGCTGTCACCTGAGAGTCATTACAGCAGGAGCCTCCCATTGTTTCACTATGCATTATTAAAATCACTGCTCCCGAAAAAACGGCCACTTTTAAAACTTTTTTTTGCATTAATACATGTCCCCTGGGGCAGGACCCAGGTCCCCAAACACTTTTTATGACAATACCATGCATATAAGACTTTAAAATTAGCACTTTTGATTTCTCCCATAGACTTTTAAAGGGTGTTCCGCGGCTTTCAAATTTGCCGCTAACACCCCAAAATGTTCGGTATTCGGAGAACAGGCGAACACCCGATGTTCGAGTCAAACTCATGCTCAACTTTAACACTTTAGAACCCTCTTGGAAGCATTTGCTTACATGTCAAGAGACAGTGATTTCCAAGGACAAACTTTCAACACTTTTGCCTGTGCTGGTTAATGATGGACAATTGCCAGCTATGAAATTTAACTAGCAGGGGAAGTTTGTTAAAGATATTACCATGGATTTTGCCCATTTCAAAGTCATGTTCACTGACATAAAGGGCCGATGAGGTCTACAAGCCATACATATGCTAACAGCCTAATCATCAGAACAGTAGGGTGTATGAGCTTCTTAAGTGACTATGAAACTAACTGCCTAACTATCACTGCTAAAACAATAATGCTAATATTATGATATTCACTAGATTTTGTTCTTCTAAGTATATCTAAACGAATAACTCTCATCAGCACAGCTGAGGGATTAGAACCCTATACTTGATATAGTGAATGATAGCATAATTACAGCAGCATTTATTTATTCTCCATACACCATAATTAGATAATTGCTAAAGTTATCAGAGAAAAATGCAGAAATGAGCTGCTCCTTGAGAATTTTGCTGAAATAGAAGAAATTGAGGTCAACCCCTCACCACGCATATTTAATGTTGAATGATGATTACATTGTGTCTACATGACTTGGCTTGAATTAATCTGCATGCAAAACAGATCGGGTTCCATTGCTGACATACAAAGGTACCGACAATTTGCAAATGTTTATGTCTCTCCTGGTTTTGTGTTTTCAAATATCCACCTACACTAATGTGGGCAGGTAGTTAGGTAATTAAATTGTAAGATCATTTGCCTCCTTTGAGAGACAGCACCTGCACTACCCATAACGCAATGTAAAAACATAAAAGTGTATGAAAGCAGATTTAAATCCGAAGTCAGAGAGTTTATTTCTTTCTTTTATAAAGGGCAGAAAATATTTTTGTTTGTATTAATTGTCCCAAAATCTTAAATTTCATATTCAATTAATTGGCTAATTGGTTGGCACTCTTGCCTTGCATCATTGGAGTCCCATATCTGATTCCCATCAAACACACTTTCTGATGGCACTTGTAAGTTATTGCTTATTTTTGTTTTTAATTAAATTTTTCAAGTAATTTGCCAAGTTGCAACGCAGTCTCGGGTGTGTAGTGTGGTTCAGTGGGATCATTGCAGTGCCGCACTGTTTGCTTTTTTTCTTCTGAATAAACTTTATTGAAATGTTACGTTGACATTTCTTTAAGTTCAATTGCTGACCTTGCGGTGCGAGGCGGTGGATTGTCTTGCACTACACTGTGCTGGATTAATGGACTGCATGCGGCTATTTTTTTCGGTGTACACGGCCTGCACACCACCACAAGTGGAGAAAAGGCATTTTACCTTGTTATGTGGTGGGACTGCTCTGGAATAGCAGCCCAATGCAGTCCTATCACATCGGGTTTGAATATACTCATAGGAGTTCTGACTACCATCCAGCATTAGAATATACTGTAAGTGAATTTACCCAGAAATTTCCAACAGCCAGATGTTACAGTAGCATTACTGGTTTATTGCAGAGAGTCACACAGAAACAAATATCAAAATTACATTTCATACGAAGCAAAGTTTATTTGAACCTACCTCAATCAAACTCCAGTGTGATTTATGGTCTACAGAGTTGAGTTCCTCATTTTTGCCAACACATAATAATATTAAATGTATCTGCTCCCTGCAGCCTTCTCACAACTTTTTATTTCATATACCCATGTTTCCTTTTTTACAGTTTTCCTTGCACTTCACACCCTTCCCTTACTGACAATAGATCATCCTACTTGTCTACCCAGCATCCTATTATCCTATCCCTGTGCAAACATAAAGCACTGTGTTGCTCTGCAATGTATTTTTCCTTCTATTACATTATCCTATGTCACTCTATATCATGCTCGGCTACCCTAGGCCCTTCTATATCAATCTTCCTTTTACCCATTCTCTAGCTCCCTACTAGAAGACCCCTTCAGTTTCAATCTACCTCATTGCCTGGCAGGGTGCTTTACAGCCTTCTAGGTGCTTTATTTGTGCCAACATGTGAAATCCTTCATCCTTTCATTATTGTCTACTGTATTTTACGCTTGCATATTCCTTTTATTGTATCCTTACTCAATTCCACAATCCCATTTACTTGTCTCAGTAATTCCCATTTCATCAGTATCTGTCATATTCTGCAAGACTGAATGTTATGTGTCTTCTTATTTGTGTTCCTATATATCTGTGGATTTATGTAACACATGTTAATGTAAACTGCTTGTTGGAATTTTTATATGGATTGTATATATTTTCACATGTTTCAGTACATACTTTTATTTTAAACTGAAATGCTTTCAGCACAAGCTTACATGGATTTACCGTGTACATGTTGTAAGTTGCATCATGCAAGTCTCCCCCTTCATTCTCTGTACTGATTTTTTAATCATTGTTTACTTTTAGAAAGTTTAAATATATTTAGTGAAAACTTCCAAGAATGATATTGCTGTCTAGCAACTGTTATTTAACCTATAAGCCAGAGAATGTCAACTTTCATCTGAAGCTTCTCACACAGGTGGTTTAAATAGTGCTAGTTTTTTTATTAATGGGTACCTTTGAGAATAAAAATATGGAAAATTCCACTAATGACTATATTTTTAGAAATTTCAATCCTGACCTGGTTTCAGTTTCTAATGCATCTCTGACCAGGAGTACGCATATGGCTAGAATAGTGTCAAAAGTCAAAAGTGCTGTTTGTTGAAGGTCATTTTGTCATTAGGCAATAAAGCCAAAACCTGGATCCTGCTCCTTTCAAAACCAAATCACCAGTGTACTTCTATCCTAACCGCAGTTTCTAATCCTGCCATCCATTATACTATCAGTCCCTCCACTCATACCAGATTCAGTGGTACTTGAGGATTAGATTACCATAATGCCTGATAAATGAGGAAAGAATTCAGATACCCTAGCACTGGATTTATGGGCCCTGCAGGGTGCAGTCACATACCCTATCTCTGCCATCTCTGCCATGCCCTGGAGTCGTGCAGATGCTTGGGCTGCAGAGGAGCCTGGGAAAGTGTGGTAAGACACTATAGAAGATGATTGTACCCCCACTCTGGAAAAGGTGCCCAATGCTGGAGACATTGCACACAATAAAGCTATCCTGGAAGCAATTGAAGTCACCCCACAGCCAAAATCAATCACCTAGCCACTGAATGTTCTTTGATCAGATATGACCTAGACAAGATCCACAACAGAATCCTGGATCTCCAAGGTTGAAGGCATCTGCCATCATGGAGAACTGCAACAAACCATTAAACTCCTCTCCACTAGGGATGAGCTGAAAAGGCAAAAAATTTGTTCAAACACGCGAACACCGTTAAAGTCTATGGGACACGGACATGAATAATCAAAAGTGCTAATTTTAAAGGCTTATATGCAAGTTATTGTCATAAAAAGTGTTTGGGGACCTGGGTCCTGCCCCAGGGGACATGGATCAATGCAAATAAAAGTTTTAAAAACGGCCGTTTTTTTCGGGAGCAGTGATTTTAATAATGCTTAAAGTGAAACAATAAAAGTGTAATATTCCTTTAAATTTTGTACCTGGGGGGTGTCTATAGTATGCCTGTAAAGGGACGCATGTTTCCCCTTTTTAGAACAGTCTGACAGCAAAATGACATTTCAAAGGAAAAAAAGTCATTTAAAACTACTTGCGGCTATTAATGAATTGCCGGTCCGACAATACACATAAAAGTTCATTGATAAAAACGGCATTGGAATTCCCCACAGGGGAACCCCGAACCAAAATTAAAAAAAAAAAATTACGTGGGGGTCCCCCTAAATTCCATACCAGGCCCTTCAGGTCTGGTATGGATATTAAGGGGAACCCCAGCCAAAATTGAAAAAAAAAATGGCGTGGGGTCCCCCTCAAAATCGATACCAGACCCTTCAGGTCTGGTATCGATTTTAAGGGGAACCCCACGCCAAAATTATTTTAAAAAATGGCGTGGGGTCCCCCCAAAAATCCATACCAGACCCTTATCCATGCACGCTACCTGGCAGGCTGCAAGAAAAGAGGGGGGACGAGAGAGCGCCCCCCCTGAACCGTACCAGGCCACATGCCCTCAACATTGGGAGGGTGCTTTGGGGTAGCCCCTCAAAACACCTTGTCCCCATGTTGATGAGGACAAGGGCCTCATCCCCACAACCCTTGGCCGGTGGCTGTGGGGGTCTGCAAGCGGGGGGCTTATCGGAATCTGGAAGCCCCCTTTAACAAGGGGACCCCCAGATCCCGGCCCTCCCCCCTGTGTGAAATGGTAAGGGGGTACAAAAGTACCCCTACAATTTCACAAAAAAACTGTCAAAAATGTTAACAATGACAAGAGACAGTTTTTGACAATTCCTTTATTTAAATGCTTCTTCTTTCTTCTATCTTCTTTCTTCTTTCTTTTTTCTTCTATCTTCTATCTTCCTTCGGTTTCTTCCTCCATCTTCTTCTTCTTCTGGTTCTTCTGGTTCTTCTGGTTCTTCCTCCGGTGTTCTCGTCCGGCATCTTCCTCCGCAGCATCGGGAAGCCTTCTTCTCCTCGGGCCGCTCCGCATCCATGATGACATGGAGGGAGGCTACCGCTGTGTGACGCTTCTCTCTTCATGTTCTTCTCTTCATCTTCTTGTCTTCATCTTCTTTTCGGGGCGCTCCGCATCCATGATGGCATGGAGGGAGGCTCCCGCTGTGTGACGCTTCTCCTCTTCTGACGGTTCTTAAATTACGGGGGGTGGGGCCACCCAGTGACCCCGCCCCCCTCTGATGCATGGGGACTTGACGGGACTTCCCTGTGGCATTCCCCGTGACATCAGAGGGGGTGGCGTCACCCGTTACGTAACCCCGCCCCTTCTGATGTCACGGGGAATGCCACAGGGAAGTCCCCGTCAAGTCCCTGTGCATCAGAGGGGACGGGGTCACCGGGTGGCTCCGCCCCCCGTTATTTAAGAACTGTCAGAAGAGGAGAAGCGTCACACAGCGGGAGCCTCCCGATGCCGCGGAGGAGGATGCCGGACAAGAACGCCGGAGGAAGAACCTGAAGAACCAGAAGAAGAAGATGGAGGAAGAAACCGAAGGAAGATAGAAGATAGAAGAAAGAAGAAAGAAGATAGAAGAAAGAAGAAGCATTTAAATAAAGGAATTGTCAAAAACTGTCTCTTGTAATTTTTAACATTTTTGACACTTTTTTAGTGAAATGGTTGGGGTACTTCTGTACCCCCTTACCATTTCACACAGGGGGGAGGGCTGGGATCTGGGGGTCCCCTTGTTAAAGGGGGCTTCCAGATTCCGATAAGCCCCCCGCCCGCAGACCCCCACAACCACTGGCCAAGGGTTGTGGGGATGAGGCCCTTGTCCTCATCAACATGGGGACAAGGTGTTTTGGGGGGCTACCCCAAAGCACCCTCCCAATGTTGAGGGCATGTGGCCTGGTACGGTTCAGGAGGGGGGGCACTCTTTCATCCTCCCCTCTTTTCCTGCGGCCTGCCAGGTTGCGTGCTCGGATAAGGGTCTGGTATGGATTTTTAAGGGGACCCGGCGCCCTTTTTTTTTTTTTTTTTGGCGCGGGGTTCCCCTTAAAATGCATACCAGACCTGAAGGGTCTGGTATAGATTTTGAGGGGGGCCCCATGCCATTTTTTTTTTAATTTTGGCCGGGGTTCCACGTAATATCCATACCAGACCTGAAGGGCCTGGTATGGAATTTAGGGGAACCCCTACGCCATTTTTTTTTTTAATTTTGGTTCGGGGTTCCCCTGTGGGGAATTCCCATGCCGTTTTTATCAATGAACTTTTATGTGTATTGTCGGACCGGCGATTCATTAATAGCTGCGAGTAGTTTAAATTACTTTTTTTCCTTTGAAATGTCATTTTGCTGTCAGACTGTTCTAAAAACGGGAAACATGCGCCCCTTTACAGGCATACTATAGACACCCCCCAGGTACACAATTTAAAGGAATATTACACTTTTATTGTTTCACTTTAAGCATTATTAAAATCACTGCTCCAGAAAAAACGGACGTTTTTAAAACTTTTTTTTGCATTGATCCATGTCTCCTGGGGCAGGACCCAGGTTCCCAAACACTTTTTATGACAATACCATGAATATAAGCCTTTAAAATTAGCACTTGTGATTTCTCCCATAGACTTTTAAAGGGTGTTCCGCGGCATTCGAATTTGCCGCGAACACCCCAAATTGTTCGCTGTTTGGTGAACTGGCGAACAGCCGATGTTCGAGTCGAACATGAGTTCGACTCGAACTCGAAGCTCATCCCTACTCTCCGCTAAAGCAGACACCATGAAGGATAGATAGTGCAGAAATATTGTACGTGTCAACAGCCCTCCCGAGGCACCTGAAGGCTCACAGCCTGCACAGTTTACTGAAAACTATTTCAAATCCATCCTGAGTCTTTGGGGAGTGTCACCTATCTTCATCAATGAATTGGTGCACAGGATCCCTACCAGAAAGAGGATCCCTGGGGCCTTGTCAAGACCATCTTCTTTGCAAGATTTCTCAATTTCTGGGACAAAGGGACAGAGCTGAAATAGGTATTCGGTGCAGCATGCACTTCCTCAGCAAGTTCAAAGTTCAACATAAAGGCTTGGTTCAGTTCTTTGACTCTCCCTCTTCAACCAACGACTACTAGCTTGAGCACAAGGTGGAGTACACCATCATCCTGGATTTCTTGGATGAGTGCACTACCCTGTCTATAGATAACTATGTTATCTAACACAGACCTAGCACTCTTCTTAGACTAGTAGTGAATATTTTACACCAAAGCACCTATCCAGTTTGGGGACTGTTTAGGGTATTAGCTACCTCTGTGTCCTTTTTTTAAAATGTTGGTTAATTTGCTTAAGAAAGTAGGGTAGTTCTGCGGAAGCTATTCATGTATTCAAATATGTTCTCGTTTTTGCTTTTCTGGATCTGATGGTAAACTTTTTTGTTATGGTTGCTGGTGCATCACTAAGTGGTTTTTCTACCTTGACATTAGTAGACAATGCCAATATTTTGTTTAATTTGCAATGGAAAAACCTATTCATTTAGTCTCTTGGAATGACAGAGGTCATAATAGCAAAACTTAATGTGCCCTTATTTCCAATTTTTGAAGCCATATAGGCCAACTGTATTTGGACATCAGGTGGGGCTAGAGTCACTGACTCAAAATACATAATTCAAACCTTTAAGCAATTATACGTGGAACTATCTTTTTTTCCCCTGGAGTTTCATATCTCTTGAATTATAAGATAAATTGTTGTTAGGACTGTGAAAAACATGAGGCGCCCTTGGATACCCAGAGGAGAGTAATAAGGTGGTGCATGTAGTGCATCACAGTGAATTGTGAGTGCAGAAAAACTGCATCAACAGCTGGAGGGGCTTAAGACTAGACACTATTCACTGTGTACACAATACCATATGCCACAGGCTTTGTGTCCAAAATTTTTACTTTAGTTACTGTGCCTCAAGTGAAAGTCTAATGCCGCGTACACACGAGCGGACTTTACGGCAGACTTTGCCCGGCGGACGGGATTTCGTCGGACAATTCGATCGTGTGTGGGCTCCAGCGGACTTTGTTTTCTCAAAAGTTGGACGGACTTAGATTTGAAACATGTTTTAAATCAATCCGTCGAACTCGAGTCCGGTCGAAAAGTCCGCTCGTCTGTATGCTAGTTCGACGGACAAAAAGCCATGCTAGAGCAGCTATTGGCTACTGGCTATGAACTTCCTTGTTTTAGTCAGGTCGTACGTCATCACGTACAAATTCGATGGACTTTGGTGGATTGTGTGTAGGCAAGTCCATTCATTCAGAAAGTCCGTCATAAAGTCAGTTGAAAAGTCCGCCGGGCAAAGTCTGGAGTAAAGTCTGCTCGTGTGTATGCGGCATTACTCTCACTAACTTATAAAAAAACCTCAGCTCAATCATTTGAAAAAATATACCTCCTCCATTACATATGTGTTTCTGCACACACATTCAAAGACCGCTTCCACTTCCCTTGCCAGGTCCACAGCTCACCTATTCAGCCTTTTCAACAGCTTACCTTTGCATCCGAACATACAGCACACCTCTGCACCCTTGTCCACAGCACACATCTGCACCTCCATTCAAAGCTCTCTACTGCACCTCCTATGCACAGCTTATCTCTCCACCCTTGTCCACAGCTCAATTTACACCCCCTTTCACAACTCACCTCTGCACCTCCACCAACAGCTGCAACCCTGTTCACAGGTCATCTCTGCACTTCTGTCCACAGCCCTCCTCTGCACCTTCATCCACAGCTCAACTCTGCATCTCCCAACCACAGCTCACATCTGTACCCTGTGCACAACTCACCTCTGCACCATTATAATTTTTAAGCAGGTATGTGCAATCCTATTTCTCCTAGAAGGGATGGATAAACTCATCATTGCACATTTACAAGAACACATATGAATGTAGAGCATGTCCAAAAAAGTCTTTAGTGTGGAACTATTAGTTGGATTATTTATGCTTGAATAACTGGGTTTTGTATTTAATGTAACTGCTGTTACGGTTTATTTTCACTTTTATATATTGTATGGTTGGTAAGTCTGTGTGTTCTTAAATTCTTGGGTTTCCCTTCGGTCCTGCGTGTTGGCAGTATAGAGTGTGACTAGGACTGTGGTACCTTCTGAGCAGGATCCTTTTTCAGCTTTGGGCTGCAGAATCCTTGTCCCACCCTTGAATGTAGCTACAATTCCAGCTGGTACCTTGTTCTTTGAGTTCCTGCCAGTGCTCATCTGGATTGTACCTCACGCTCCCCAACTCTGGCTTAGATCACACACCTTTTGCTTGATAGTGAACATACAGTACTTCCCTGTTTTGATTGAGATGTGTCTTGTACATTTAAGACTCTCTTTTATCTAGGCAGGAGGGGAGCAGGAGTTCTTGTCATTTTCAGTTGATCTTATTCCCCTGGCCCAGATGCACTGAGCTAGGTGTTTATGGTATTGTAAAGTTTTATTCTCAAAATAACACAAAGCCAATTAAAAAGCTTCCCTTATGTCTCACAGTTTGTGCAAATTTTGCAGGTTACCCAAATATGCACAAGTGAGGTAATTAGTGTTCCAACTGTGTTCTGCTGGTTGGACTTATGATCCATTCCTCCAGCTTGAATAGTTGGAGTGTAATGTTCATTTACATCGAGGCAGCTGTATCATTTGAATGGGCTGCTTGATGCACCCCAAAGGATTGAAAATAGTGTAGGCTGCATATTTTATTGCTGCACAGCAATGTGCTATTGCGTATTGTGGTGCACTGCATTGCAGTTGTTTTCCAAGGTGCATTGGAATGCCATTTAACCACTTCAGCCCCGGAAGATTTGGCTGCTCAATGACCAGGCCATTTTTTGCGACACACACAAATCTCGGTTCTCGCTCTGTCACAAGCGATCGTGGGTCATCGCGACTGCCGGGCACTCGCATCGGCTCCGTGCACACACTGTGGGTACACCCCTAGTGGCCAAAAGGTAAAGCGACGTAAGGTAACGCCGTTTCGACCAACCGCACCGTTCTGCCGCAGTAAGACTACGGCGGCTGGTCGGCAAGCGGTTAAAATAAATAGCACCACAGCACACCAATGCATATACCATTATCTCAGTGTGGTGGTGTGAATAGGCCCCTGATGAAAGCACTGGGTAACATCGCTTTAAAAGAATCAGTAATCTAAAAAAAAAATATGAAAACAAAAGAAAGAAAACAAAACCCACTTGGGCATGCATCTCAAGCTAATACATTTACACTGGACTTGTCAATGTGTCAGTGTCCAGACTAATGATGCAATATACTGATGATTTCAGTGCCATGTTGAAAAATTAGCTGTAGTCTCTGGGCACAGAGCTACATCGAGATTCAACATTGTTATTTTGCCTCACATATGACTTATTTGTTTCTAGCATATGGCTGTCTCCCACCAAAGCTGTGGGCATCTGCCATCGTGTATAGCACATTTCAGCACATGTAGTAACTTTTTACCTCACTCATCTTCTTTACAGAGGAACTAAAGGTGAATAGCTAGATCTACAGTTTAAATACATAAATGTGGACTTATTTGGTTCTGCTGGAATATTCAAAATTCTGTCCAACCAGTCTTGTATTTTGCACTCCTTTAACATGGTTTTCTGGGTTCACATTTGGGACTTCCTGTGTCATCCCCCCCCTTCAGCAATGGACAAGGAAACAACATTGATCGTTCTGTCCAATGAGCAGGAAGTTGACACATCCTCCAGGTTATAATGTCTGGCAAAGTTTGTGAATCACAGGACAGAATTAAAAACCCTGACACATGTTAGAAATATTCTGCTTATGACTGGGGATACTCAAAAGATGAATAACAGATATCTTACAGAGTTTGGCAAGGAGGAAATTCTGAACCCTGTCCATTTGGATTATTGTGCCCCCCAAAACATTTTGCAAGGTATACATTGAAACATTTATGCAGAACTCTGTAAATGTTTTGACACTAAATGTTTGGACAATTTTGTTCTATCCATTATACAAAACTTGTAGTTCACACTGGGACTGTGTGGTGCATTTTGACAGCCCCTTAATTTGGACCGCACGTAAAATATTGCTTTCGCTATATTTAAAATCGCATGGTACTGCATTGGTGATCTGTGTTTAGGGAGCCATTAACAATACATTGACACTCGCATGCAGATTGCAAGGGCAGTGCACCCCTGTGTTCTGGTGTGAACCGGCCCCAAGCGGATATTATAAAATAAATAATATAACAGATACTGCATGTTAAAAAAAAATGTGTCTTTTGCTTTGCATCTTTTCATTTTTATTTTAGCATACTGTCAAAGAAGGTAAAACAATTAAACCATTTCAAGCTACATATATCTATAAAGTAACCAGAAAAGGCATTGCCATTTTTCATGATATGAAAGTATTTTGATAGTAGCTAACAATAATGGAGCACAATGATAAAATACATGTCATTTCAGAATTTTTTTTTGTTGAGCAAAAACAGAACTAGAACATTTGAACATTTACTAAAAGCACATAAAGTATTGTCACTGTATTTCTCATTATTTGCTGCTTTTCGAATTTCGCCAACAAGGAAATCCTACTGAGGCCAACCGAATATGGAACAATGAAACAAGGTTATAAATAAGCAGAACAAAGTTGTGCTTTTAAAGACATCAAACCCAAAACTTTAACACAAGGATACGTTTTTTTTTGTAATGTCATTGGAGTCAGCTGAGAGTAATTTTTGAAAAATAAAATCTTTGTTCCAGTGAGTTATATGATTTAGCCTATTGCATTGAATTGTGTAGTGCAAAGAAACTCACACTGAATGAACTGTATGAAAATGAAAGTGGTATTAAACCCAAAACCAAAAATGTAACAAATGTAACATTTTGCAGCTTAGCGATCATTAGATGTAGTGGTTGCATTCCTTTTTCTTTTTTTAAACTCTGTTTTCACCTTGTGATCTGGCCAGTAACACACCTCCTGCATAGTTGCCAACATTGGGAAAAAAAAATTAGGGACACTTTTTTTGGCTGTAGGCGGAGTCAGCCTATAATTAGGGGGCGGGGCATGCGTTAGTAGGCGTGGCATATAAAAAAGGAAAAATGCGGCGCGCGAAGCGCGTCGCGCAAAAAAATGGGCGTGGTTTACGTGGAATAGTGGGCGTGGCTTACATGGGCGTGGCTAAATGGGGTGTGGTTAGAGTCTGAGGTGAATGAGGGATGCAGAGGGAAAGGGGGGTAGAGGGATGGAGGGAAAGCAGACCCAGACCCTACACCATAATAGCAATGTGTATTCCAGAGTTTAACAATCAGCAGATAAAGATACTCCAAACACCTGGTGTTAGCGCTTCAATCATCCCGGCACCATGGTTGTTATGGTGTCAGGATGATTGAAGCGCATTATTACTATTATTACATTGTAATATAAATAATGAAATCATTCAACTCACCATAATGCAGAATCAGTGGGACCCCTGAGCGTGTCACCTGCCACGTCGCCTGCCACCAGATGCCATCAGGTTCCCCCAGCAGAGTCTGTCCTTACATAAGGTGCCCCCAGCAGAGGGGGGAGAAGGGGGTGCAGGTATGTTGGTGACACAGGGGGGAGGGGGGAATCAGGTATGGTGGTGACACGGGGGGGAGAGGGGGGTGCAGGTATGTTGGTGACACAGGGGGGAGGGGGGGAATCAGGTATGGTGGTGACACAGGGGGGAGAGGGGGGTGCAGGTATGTTGGTGACACAGGGGGGAGGGGGGGAATCAGGTATGGTGGTGACACAGGGGGGAGAGGGGGGTGCAGGTATATTGGTGACACAGGGGGGAGGGGGGGAATCAGGTATTGTGGTGACACAGGGGGGGAGAGGGGGGTGCAGGTATGTTGGTGACACAGGGGGGAGGGGGGAATCAGGTATGGTGGTGACACAGGGGGGAGAGGGGGGTGCAGGTATGTTGATGACACAGGGGGGAGGGAGGAATCAGGTATGGTGGTGACACAGGGGGGAGAGGGGGGTGCAGGTATGTTGGTGACACAGGGGGGAGGGGGGAATCAGGTATGGTGGTGACACGGGGGGGAGAGGGGGGTGCAGGTATGTTGGTGACACAGGGGGGAGGGGGGAATCAGGTATGGTGGTGACACGGGGGGGGAGAGGGGGGTGCAGGTATGTTGGTGACACAGGGGGGAGAGGGGGGAATCAGGTATGGTGGTGACACAGGGGGGAGAGGGGGGTGCAGGTATGTTGGTGACACAGGGGGGAGGGGGGGAATCAGGTATTGTGGTGACACAGGGGGGGAGAGGGGGGTGCAGGTATGTTGGTGACACAGGGGGAGGGGGGAATCAGGTATGGTGGTGACACAGGGGGGAGAGGGGGGTGCAGGTATGTTGGTGACACGGGGGGGAGGGGGGGAATCAGGTATGGTGGTGACACAGGGGGGAGAGGGGGGTGCAGGTATGGTGGTGACACAGGGGGGGAGAGGGGGGTAAAGGTATGTTGGTGACACAGGGGGGAGGGGGGAATCAGGTATGGTGGTGACACAGGGGGGAGGGGGGGGTGCAGGTATGTTGGTGACACAGGGGGGAGGGGGGGAATCAGGTATGGTGGTGACACAGGGGGGAGAGGGGGGTGCAGGTATGGTGGTGACACAGGGGGGAGAGGGGGGTGCAGGTATGTTGGTGACACAGGGGGGAGGGGGGAATCAGGTATGGTGGTAACACAGGGGGGAGGGTGGAATCAGGTATGGTGGTAACACAGGGGGGAGGGGGGGGTGCAGGTATGTTGGTGACACAGGGGGGAGGGGGAATCAGGTATGGTGGTGACACGGGGGGAGAGGGGGGTGCAGGTATGTTGGTGACACAGGGGGGAGGGGGAATCAGGTATGGTGGTGACACGGGGGGGAGAGGGGGGTGCAGGTATGTTGGTGACACAGGGGGGAGGGGGAATCAGGTATGGTGGTGACACGGGGGGGAGAGGGGGGTGCAGGTATGGTGGTGACACAGGGGGGGAGAGGGGGGTGCAGGTATGTTGGTGACACAGGGGGGAGGGGGGAATCAGGTATGGTGGTGACACAGGGGGGAGAGGGGGGTGCAGGTATGGTGGTGACACAGGGGGGGAGAGGGGGGTGCAGGTATGTTGGTGACACAGGGGGGAGGGGGGAATCAGGTATGGTGGTAACACAGGGGGGAGGGTGGAATCAGGTATGGTGGTAACACAGGGGGGAGGGGGGGGTGCAGGTATGTTGGTGACACAGGGGGGAGGGGGAATCAGGTATGGTGGTGACACGGGGGGAGAGGGGGGTGCAGGTATGTTGGTGACACAGGGGGGAGGGGGAATCAGGTATGGTGGTGACACGGGGGGGAGAGGGGGGTGCAGGTATGTTGGTGACACAGGGGGGAGGGGGAATCAGGTATGGTGGTGACACGGGGGGGAGAGGGGGGTGCAGGTATGGCGGTGACATGGGGGAGGGGGGTGCAGGTATGGTGGTGACATGGTGTGCAAGAGGGGAGCCAGGACCATCAATGTCCCCAGCCAGCGGAGCCCCAGTCCATCCATGCTGGACCTCAGCCTTTGAGAAGTGTACTGCAGGGAAAGCTCCAAGCCTCCCATACACTGAGTACACCCCCTCCCCCTATCTCTCTTCTCCCCCACTACACTGACAGGCCACTACTCACAGGTCAGACAACTCCTGAACAGCCAGATGAAAGCCTCCCTTCTTCCCTCCCGTCACTCCCACTATTCCTCAGAGCTCCGTTGGACACAGGGGGGGGGAAGGGTGATGGCAGTGGAGGCTGATCACGTCTTCCTTGTGTGCAGTGTAGAGCGGGGAGGGGTTGCCAATCCCTCCAACCAATAGGCTTCAGTGTACAATAGAATTTTCTATTTGTACACTGAAGAGAGAAGCGGATTGGCTGCCCCTCTCCCCTGCACTGAACACAAGGGGAACATTGTGACTGACTCGTGGAGGCAACGGCGGCCATTTTTGTGGAGCCGTTGCCGTTTTTTACAAAAACACTCACGATTTTCTCGGGACAAACCCCAAAAATTCGGGAAAACACCCGGGACAAAATTAAATCGGGACAAGGGTCCCAAAATCGGGATTGTCCCGGGAAAATCGGGACTGTTGGCAACTATGCTCCTGTATTAGTGAGATACCACTCTGGATGAAGGAGCACATTGTCAGCCTGGGGGAGGGGGGTATGAGATTACACACACTTCATAAGCAGGTACAGCAACAGTTTTTTGTCCTTTTGGGATAAAAGTTTTACAAAAATAAATAAAAGCTGATCACTGCAAGCACCCTTTTCAGCAGTAAATGTTTGGTCTCAACCCTCGTAATACTGCATCTGCAGGACAGCTTATTCTACTTAAAAACAACAAACTAAGGCTGGCTTCACACTGAGGTGGTTCTCAGGCATTTTAGAGCTAGAAATAGCCTCTAAATAACACCTGAAAACTGCCTCCCATTCATTTCAGTGTGACTTCTCACACTGGGGTGGTGCTCTTGCGGGACGTTATGAAAAGTTCTGCAAGCAGCATCTTTGGGGCGGTTTGGGAGCGCTGTATACAGCGCTCCCAAAATTCCCTGCCCATTGGAATGAATGGGCAGCACTTCCAAAGCACCTGAAAAGCACTCAGGAAGCGCCGCAACACGGGCACTTTTAACCTTCTTTGGCCGCTAGAGGGGGTTAAAAACGAGCGGCACATTAGCGCTAACGCTCGGCGGCCCCAGTGTGAAAGTAGCCTTAAGCTGGCCATGGATAATTTGAACCATGTATGGGCAGGCTGAATGTACCCAAGTTGATTGATCAATTAACTTGGGTACCACCAGCCTGTTGGATTTTACATGCGATTTTTGCTAGCAGCTGTTATAGTCGCTAGCAATAATCACTGTGTTCTCTCCCGCTGGAAGAACACAATGGCTCTGCAGGAGGGATTCCCCCATCAAAACTCTCTGTGTTGATGGGGGAATTGAGCAGGAAAGAAAATCGCTCCATCTATGGTTGGCATTACTGGCTGAATCACCAGGTGAAAACATATGTAAATTCATATGTAAATGAATAGCAGCCACTACAACTAAAAATTGGTTAGCTGCAATTTAACAAATGTTTGCTTTTGGATTTAATACTGTTTTAACATTGGACTATAAGCAGGTTTTGTTGGGGGGTTGCAGCTCTGTCAGGTGTTTATTGCTGTCTATGTCCTCATTCTTGAGATCTGAAATCAATGCTGTGTCCTGGTAAATTCCCAGATTACAGCATGTGATTCATTGAGAGGTCATTTACCTACCTACCCACAATATAATGCACTAAAATGTGCAAAATATTATATATAATATTAATATACTGTGTGTGTGTGTGTGTGTGTGTGTGTGTGTCTATATATATATATATATATATATATATATATATATATATATATATATATATATCCACCCTCAAAAATTCTTCTTGCACTTTGCGAGTGGATTTTGAGGGCTGGCGAGCTATGGCTGCCTGGGAGCGGGGGGGCGAGCATCACCGGCAGGTGGGTTGTATGGGGGCCGTTCCCCCAGCGATTGGATGGGAAGAGAGAGGAGAGCCGCCGCCGAGATGATCAGAGCACCAGGAACATAACAGCTTTCATTTCAATAGCTGTGTATTCCCCACCGCACACCGTCACATACAGCCCCTCCTCTTTGTCCGGGCACTTTGATAGACAGATCACCGTCCAATCCTGGGATGGGTGATCTGTCTATCAAAGTTTCCCGGACAAGGGGGAGGGGCTGTATGTTACAGCGCGCGGCGGGGAATACACAGCTATTGAAATGAAAGCTGTTATGTTCCTGGTGCTCTGATCATCCGGGCGGCAGCTCTCCTCTCTCTTCCCCTGCACAGGTAGGCTGCATTGGTGACACAGGCTGCATTGGGGACACAGGCTGCATTGGTGACACAGGCTGCATTGGGGACACAGACTGCATTGGTGGCACAGGCTGCATTGGTGGCATAGGATGAATTGGGGACACAGGCTGCATTGGTGGCACAGGCTGCATTGGTGACACAGGCTGCATTGGGGACACAAGCTGCATTGGGGATAGAGGCTGCATTGGGGACACAAGCTGCATTGGGGATACAGGCTGCATTGGTGGCACAGGCTGCATTGGTGACGCAGGCTGCACAGGCGGGCACAGGCTGCATTGGCGGGCACAGGCTGCATTGGTGGCACAGGCTGCATTGGCAGGCACAGGCTGCATTGGCGGGCACAGGCTGCATTGGTGGCTGCAGGCTGCATTGGCGGGTGCAGGCTACATTGGTAGACAGGGGCAGGCTGCATTGTTGGACACGGATAAAGTTGTTGTTAAAATTTATAATTTTATAACTTAATTCTGCATAAAACATTTATGTTTAATTTCATGAGATAATTTATGAGGGCGTGTTTAGGGGGCATGTCTTGAGGCCTGGCTAGTAGCTCAGGACTTGACATTTTGAGCCCTGTATATACAGTATATATATATATATATATATATTTTTTTTTTTTAGAAGATTATCCAAACTGGCCATTCGGTAAGAATATATTAATGTCAGCTTTCCCCTTTTATCTTGACAATAAAATCCCACGGCAAGAGAAGATATGAAGAAGCACATGTAGTATTAGGCACTTTGCCAGCAGCTTCAACAACGAATATATCTTCCAAATAGGAATGCTGCCTCTTTTAATGTCTTGCTAAAACATTAAAACATTATCATTTTAAAGTCTATGATTCATTTTAAATATGGTATTTAAAATAAAGTTTTTAGAAATAAAGGAGTGGGTTTTGATAGTAGGCAGATGTCCAGGTGCAGCAAATATGTCTGCTTTTCACTGTTATTAAGACCCATCAGGATCATGGCAGTTTTAATAAGGAGAGGTAAGTCATTTGCGGGCGCATCAAAGACTTTTGTATGTTTATGAATAAAAATAGATGGTGATCTTCAAAGCACTGTAGTTTCATATCACACACATCTGAAGTCCAGAGAAAATGAACAACACATTTCATGTGTACATGAGTTTCATTAGCCCACAGTGGATGATTTTCAGCCTTGTTTACTATAAATATGATACTATGCATATAATTACAGCATTAACTCGGAAAAAAATGTAAGGCAGCATTAGCCTAATCTTTTTTTCCAGCAGTTTCTGGTCACGGCATTGCAATATTTATATTTTTGCATATTGTACTAGAGTTCTGAGTTGTATAGGCAGACATACAGTATGTTTATTTAAATAATAAGTTCACATTTACCAAAAGCTGCCTATGCACATAAGAGAGCCTGTAGATCAGAGGTGGCCAACCGGAGCTCTCTTATGTGGTCCACGACCTCCTGTTCTGGGAACCCGTGATCTAGGCTTGCCGACTCGCCATCTCAGAGCAGGGCCGTTTTTTCGACTGGGCAGCGACCAGTGGCGTCGAAATCCCGGCTCTGTCCCCCACACTTTCTATTTCCTATGTCCCCACGGCCTGCTCTCCAGCCGCCATGTTTAGTTTCCGACTGCCCCTGTGATTGGGCAAACGGGGTCATGTGCGGCTTTCCTCTTCCACCTACCGCTCGGCGCTGACGTCATTGTCGCACACCGGACACCTTCAGCTCAGCTCAGCTCCCCTGGCCGCTTTCAAGAGACATGGCTCCGTTTGGTAGACCCCTCAGACCCCAGCCTTGGCCTAGTCTGGCCCCACGTCCTCCCGCACTGCAGGTACCACCATCTACTGGACGCAGATGCGTTTCTGCCCATAGCCCACTACACTTCCAGACAGGGATTCCATCCTCTCCAGCATGGTCGCTGGTGCCCTTCCATGATCCACCAGCAAACCTTCTGGCTGTTGGTTACCTCTCCATGCCTGTAGGCTTCCAGTTGTCAGTGTAGTGTAGTGTGTTGTAGTGGTCAGTGTAATGTGTGTATTGCAGTGGTCAGTGTAGTGTGTGTTGTAGTGATCAGTGTAGTGTGTATTGCAGTGGTCAGTGTAGTGAGTGTATTGCAGTGGTCAGTGTAGTGTGTATTGCAGTGGTCAGTGTAGTGTGTGTTGCAGTGGTCAGTGTAGTGTGTGTTGCAGTGGTCAGTGTAATGCGTGTATTGCAGTGGTCAGTTTAGTGTGTGTATTGCAGTGGTCAATGTATTGTGTGTATTGCAGTGGTCAGTGTAATGTGTGTATTGCAGAAGTCAGTGTAATGTGTGTTGCAGTGGTCGGTGTAGTGTGTGTTGCAGTGGTCAGTGTAGTGTAGTGTGTATTGCAGTGGCCAGTGTAGTGTGTGTTGCAGTGGTCAGTGTAGTGTGTGTTGTAGTGGTCAGTGTAGTGTGTGTTGTAGTGGTCAGTGTAGCGTGTATTGCAGTGGTCAGTGTAGTGTGTATTGCAGTGGTCAGTGTAATGTGTGTTGCAGTGGTCAGTGTAATGTGTGTATTGCAGTGATCAGTGTAGTGTGTGTATTGGAGTGGTCAGTGTAATGTTTGTATTGCAGTGGTCATTGTAATGTGTGTATTGCAGAAGTCAGTGTAGTGTGTGTTGCAGTGGTCAGTGTAGTGTGTGTTGCAGTGGTCAGTGTAGTGTGTGTTGCAGTGGTCAGTGTAGTGTAGTGTGTATTGCAGTGGTCAGTGTAGTGTGTGTTGCTGTGGTCAGTGTAGTGTGTGTCGTAGTGGTCAGTGTAGTGTGTGTTGTAGTAGTCAGTGTAGTGTGTGTTGTAGTGGTCAGTGTAGCATGTATTGCAGTGGTCAGTGTAGTGTGTATTGCAGTGGTCAGTGTAGTGTGTATTGCAGTGGTCAGTGTAGTGTGTGTTGCAGTGGTCAATGTATTGTGTGTAATGCAGTGGTCAGTGTAATGTGTGTATTGCAGAAGTCAGTGTAATGTGTGTTACAGTGGTCAGTGTAGTGTGTGTTGCAGTGGTCAGTGTAGTGTAGTGTGTATTGCAGTGGCCAGTGTAGTGTGTTTTGCAGTGGTCAGTGTAGTGTGTGTTGTAGTGGTCAGTGTAGTGTGTGTTGTAGTGGTCAGTGTAGTGTGTGTTGTAGTGGTCAGTGTAGTGTGTATTGCAGTGGTCAGTGTAGTGTGTATTGCAGTGGTCAGTGTAGTGTGTGTTGTAGTGGTCAGTGTAGTGTGTGTTGTAGTGGTCAGTGTAGTGTGTATTGCAGTGGTCAGTGTAGTGTGTATTGCAGTGGTCAGTGTAGTGTGTATTGCAGTGGTCAGTGTAGTGTGTATTGCAGTGGTCAGTGTAGTGTGTGTTGCAGTGGTCAGTGTAATGTGTGTATTGCAGTGATCAGTGTAGTGTGTGTATTGCAGTGGTCAGTGTAATGTGTGTATTGCAGTGGTCAGTGTAATGTGTGTATTGTAGAAGTCAGTGTAGTGTGTGTTGCAGTGGTCAGTGTAGTGTGTGTTGCAGTGGTCAGTGTAGTGTAGTGTGTATTGCAGTGGTCAGTGTAGTGTGTGTTGCTGTGGTCAGTGTAGTGTATGTTGTAGTGGTCAGTGTAGTGTGTGTTGTAGTGATCAGTGTAGTGTGTATTGCAGTGGTCAGTGTAGTGTGTATTGCAGTGGTCAGTGTAGTGTGTATTGCAGTGGTCAGTGTAGTGTGTGTTGCAGTGGTCAGTGTAGTTTGTGTTGTAGTGGTCAGTGTAGTGTAGTGGGTATTGTAGTGGACAGGAAGGTCAATGTACTGGTCAGTATAGGAACAGGTTTGTCAGTGTGTAGTGGACAGGTAGGTAAGTGTAGTGATCAGTCTAGGAGTCATGTAGGTCAGTGTAATGCAGCGTACACACGAGCGGACTTTTCGGCAACAAAAGTCCGCCTTCCGACGGACTTTTGAATGAACGGACTTGCCTACACACGATCACACCAAAGTCAGATGGATTCGTACATGATGACGCACGACCGGACTAAAATAAGGAAGTTGATAGCCAGTAGCCAATAGCTGCCCTAGCGTGGGTTTTCGTCCGTCAGACTAGCATACAGACGAGCGGATTTTCCGACCAGACTCGAGTCCGTCAGAAAGATTTGAAGATTTGAATGCTTCAAATCTAAAGTCTGTCAGATTTTCGAGTGGAAAAGTCCGCTGAAGGTCTGATGAAGCCCACATACGATCAGATTGTCCACTGGACTCGGTCCGTCGGACCGAGTCCGCTCGTCCGCTCATATGCAGCGTACACACGAGCGAAAAGTCCGCTCGTGTGTACGCTGCATAAGGATCAGTGTAGTGGACAGTGTAGGAATCATGTAGGTCAGTGTAGTGGTCAGTGTAGGAATCAAGCTGGTAAGTACTATTGTGTAAGGATCAGTGTAGGAATCGTGTAGGTCAGTGTAAGGGTCAGTGTAGTGGACAGTGTAGGAATCATGTAGGTCAGTGTAAGGGTCAGTGTAATGGACAGTGTAGGAATCATGTAGGTCAATGTAAGGGTAGTGGTCAGTATAGGAATCAGGTAGGTCAAAGTGTGGGAATCATGTAGGTCAATGTCAGTGTAGTGGTCAGTATAGGAATCAGGTACCAATAAATATAGCCTTATTAATAATTTGCATTTTTATTCTCGTGCGTGATTGTGTAGACAGGGCCCCAGTGCACTGTATTGCCCAGGGGCCTATAATGCTCCTAAGATGGCCCTGTCTCAGAGCATCAGTGTTGTGAATGGAGCCGGTGGTAGAGGAAGAAAATGGCTATGGAGCAGACGCATAAGCTGATGCTTCCTTTATCACGCCGGCTCCTGTCCCAGGTTTAGTGATTCCGCCTGGGATAGCAACAGCCAGTGATACCTGAATGGAAGACTGTTATTAAAAGTCAGTTTATTACTAAAATCACAGTGTATATGGGCATATCTGTTCTGCAATAGTTACTAGGCTGCTTTCAAACTGATCCGCAGGTGCAGCACAGTGTACCTGCGGGTTACCTGCACTGCTCCATAAACTTCTGTTATCACCTGCGGGTTTGGTTCACTTTCAGAAAGTGCACCACACCTGCAGGATATAATAGAAGTCTATGGCAAAGTGCAGCTAACCCACAGGAAAGCCACAGTTGCACTGCGCTTCGCATGTGGTGCGCATCAGTGTGAAAGCGGGCTTGGGCCCCTTTCACATCTTCGGTCCAATCAGGTCTGCCTGTCCTATTTACAGGCGGACCCATTCAGATCCTCCATTTACATCTGCCTACCTCAAATCTGATCTGCTAAAGAAAACAGAAGGGGATCTGTCCCCTTCCGTGTGGGCGGATTGGATGGCCCATAGAGTAGAGCAGGTCCGTGTCTGCTCTGCATATGCAGACTGGACATGGACAGACCTGTCATCCATCCACCCTGCTCATTGTGGCCCCGTAACTGGTTACCAAGTGGCCCTCGCTCTTCAAAAGGTTGGGCACCCTGGCTGTAGATAAAAATAAACTGTACAATTTTTACTAAAGTTGAATAATGCCCTTATTATAGGTAGAGGCCGAGTACGTACCTCTTGAAGCCTGACTGAAAAATCCTAATGATAGTGTCAACCCATCCTGCCTTGTTGCTTGAATGTTGCTAAGACACTCCCAGTTGTTACTGTTCAGCTCCACCATTACAGGAGTGAGCTCTCATGTGTGGTCCACTACCTCCTGTTTCGCACCATCGCTGAGCCCAGAGCTACTACAACAGGGGAGAGAGACACACATATGAGGGGGTTTGAATTGGCTGGGATATACAAACAGTTTGCTGCTGAATATACAAATATTTTTGCACTATATAAAGTACTTCTTTGACACGAGGCGAAACTCAGTTTTGATCATGAGGGAATCTGTTTGCGTATTCTCTGCTGATCAAAGCAAAGCAGGCGGATGACAGGTCGTTGCCCACTCAGTTTTTTTAGAGCGGACACAGACAGAGCCTGCTCTGCTCTATAGGCAGCCAGATGTAAATGAACTCCACTGTCCGTTTACACCCAGCTGCTTTCTGATCTGATCCACCTAGATGGAGGAGGACAGACCCCTTTCCATTTTTTTTATAGCAGACCGAATCAGAGGTAGGCAGGTGTAAACGGATGCAAGTCCGTTTACACCCACTCGTCCATAGGGGTGAATAGACCGTCCGATCAGGTTCGCCTGAAAAACTGAAAGGCAGACTTGATTGGACCCTTTGTGTGAAAGGAGCCTAATGCCGCGTACACACGGTTGGAATTTCCGACAACAAATGTTCGATGGGAGCTTGTTGTCGGAAATTCCAACAAACAAAATTTGAGATCTGGATCTCAAATTTTCCGACAACAAAATCCATTGTCGTAAATTCCAAGCATGTGTAGACAATTTCGACGCACAAAATTCCATGCATGCTCTGAATCAAGTACGAGACGGAAGCGTTTGTTCTGGTAAAACTAGCGTTCATAATGGAGATAGCACATTCGTCACGCTGCAAATTTTAAAATCTTTTAATGCAGCGCATTCTCTTCTTCTTTATGATGCTAGAATAATGAAGTTGTTTTGCTGCTGATATTCACACAGAGTTGTGACAAACTGATTTCTTTATTATTTCTCGTGATCGCCTGAATAATATTAGTTATTTTTTTCGTCAGATCTCCATAATAATATTTTGTATTTATTTTTATAGTAATTTTTTTTTTATCAATATCTCCTGTTTTTTTTTCTAGTGATCTCCATAATATTTTTTTTCATTTTGTGTGTCAAGTTACCACAACACCATTATTATCTTGTATTTTTTAACCTCAAGGAGGTTGGTTGGTGTCTCTTGTTAATTTGACATTGTATTTATGAAATGTACCTGCCTACTCACAAACAAACTGTCCTTTTTGAAGTAAAACACATAAGCAAGTATTTGTGAATCAAAAATAGACATTTATTAGGGGGTCATAAGAAAATAAAGAGGAAGCCAATGCTGGAGAAACTGGTAAAATTGGTGAAGCCTTTGTACCCCAGGGCAGACATCAACTATTTTACAGGCAAAATTAGTAGCCTGAGGAGTCCATATAATAGTGAGCACAATCTGGTCCAGGACTCCAAGAGATCAAGAACAACAGCAGATGACATATATGTCCCCAGGCTGTGGTCATACAACAGCTTGCATCTTTTGTCAGACCAGACTGAACCCAGGCACTCTTGTCTTCCTTACATGCTTGCTTCCATGCTTGCTTCCAGGCTGCGGCTGTGGTGTTGGAGTTGTGGCAGGAGGTGGAGGAGGATGGCCAAACTCTCACAGGTGGGTTTTGGTTGTGAGTTGGCCCCTCAACCACTTATTTAGGGTCAGATACATAATTTCCTCACAGATGAGGCGTTGGCCCTCCTCCATTTCCTGCATTTTGCATGCAGCCATGGAGGCAAAGGCCTCTTGAAGAGTGGGTGTGGTTCTGAGGGCAGCATTAGCCTCCCAAATCAGCCCAAGCGCTGCCTCCTCCATGTTCCTCCCCTTCCTTGGCTTTTTGTTTGGAAGTGGAGGGGAGGGACCTGGAATTCGGTCAGGCCACTGGGCCGTGCCACCACCTGGCTGCCACTTACCCCCGCCACCTCTTGGCTGCCGCATTCCACACCCTCTTCCTGGCTGCCACATTCCACACCCTCTTCCTGGCTGCCACATTCCACACCCTCCTCCTGGCTGAGGCTTTCCTGTGTATGAAAAAGGGACCTAGTTTTATTTTTTTGTTCATCAATCACACACAATTCTCAGCTCATGACTGTTGCAAATTGAATGTTAACAAATAGAAAAGACTATCATTCTGAGCCCAGCATTTTTCATTCTTGTCCCAAACATTTTTGACCACTACTGTCTATTGTAATGTATATGTAAAACACTTTATTAAATCAGAAATTAGTGATCAATAATAACATCTAGTTAACATCATTAATTTTACGACCAGAAATATGTAGAACAATGCTATATCTGGCTCAAGCTGGGCTCCTCCACTTCTTCCTGGCTGGAAGGCCCAGGTTAGAATGTCGGAAGCCTCAGCTGGGGTGGAAGGAAGCATGGAAGGAAGAGTAGAAGGTAGGGTTGAGAGTGATTGTCTGACTTCAGTCTGGTCTGACAGAAAATTAAGTCTCTTATAGTACCACAGACTGGGTACATAAATGTCATGTGCTGCTCCTGATCTCTGGGAATCCTGGACCTTATTGCACTCCCTATTATAAGTGCTCCTCAGACCACCAATTTTGGCCTTCAAATAGGGGATGGTTGCCTTGGGGATCTGCGGCTTCACCAACTCCAGAAGTTTCTCCAGCGCTGCCTGCCTCTTTTGTTTATGATTATAATGCGGGTGTTTCACCTGCCACAGACAGGGCAGCTCCCTGTACTTGTCTATGAATAGGGTCAGGAAGTTGTGATCATTGAAGCCATCCATTTTCTCTTCAAGACAGAACACAAGACAAACCCTAATGTCATACTAAACTCTCCAAATCCTGTCTCAATATAGGCCTCAATCTATAAGCAGTATAGGCCCAATTTAAAATTGTACCTTCATTATTATAATCGACGCTTCCGCTACTCCTTCCTCCGCTCACAGATCGTACGTATATACTTTATATACACTGTATATATACTTTATATACACTGCGCATGCGTGAAACTCTGCTCGCCCCTGACCTTCTATCTAGTATGTTCCCCACCCCCTTCTCTTTCTGCGCAGTGGGAGAGCACATGGCGGAGAAAGAGCAAGTGCATGCAGACAGCAGCAGCAACGACAAAAACCTGGAGCCACAAACGTCTCGATCCCGGAAGAGATTTAAGGCCTCAAATATGTCCTTTGTAGAGATGGAGAAGATGGTGGACATCTTGAAGAGGGCCGACTATGATGGGAAGCATGAACCTTACCCAAACCCAAATGTGAGAAAGGCCAAGATCATGGCTAAAGTTGTGAAAAGTCTGCACAGGAATTTTGGGATCTGGTCAGACCTGAAATTGAGGAAGCATGATCAGTACAGAAGGATCAAGAGAGTTCTTCAAAAAAGTAAGTAGTTGTTGTGTGTTCCTATTATTATTATTACTTTAGTGCTGCTCCATGTGCTTTTCTTTACTGTTGTACAGTTTAAAATGGCAACTTTCAGGTTCGTGGGCACAGTAATCGTTTGTAGTAAACATCATTTGTTCGCTCACTAGTACAATATTTTTGGCAGATGCAGGTTAACTACATTTGGTCATGCCTATTTGTCTTAAAAGAAGTTTGTTGTCTAGATGGGTTTGTAACTAGAATGAAATGCAAACTTGAAGGAGAGGACATTCAGCAGCTGTTTACTCATCTGGATGCAGGAGCACTAGTGTGGGACACCAGAGCAAACTTTTTATTAGGGTGTCCCACACAAGTGCTCCAGTGGATACTAGGGGTGTCTCCATGTGTGAAACTTGCACAAAACAGGTAAGTATTCTAGCTTTAGAAAGGGAAAAAAATAATGTCTTCAGCTTGGAACTCTGCCAAAACAATTGTACGACACTTCCAGGCAATGTTTCATATTCCTAATTCTGTCCTCAAATATCTGTGTGCTAAGAATACCTATTTTTTAATTCACATAGGGGAGAAAAGACTCGGGACATCAGAGGACACCAGGGACTCCCAACCTCCTAAAGAAGGGAAAGTCACCACACCACAACCTCAGGATGTGGAGGAAGGAGAGGTTTATGAAGTGGGCAAAATAGTGACCACAACAGGTGAGTGTCTGAGACCACAGCTTCAGGTAATAGATGTATGCCTGCATATTTATAATACATGGTGTGTTTTTTTATTTTTAGTTGATTTGGATGTTGTGGAAGAAAAATCTCATTTCACCAGTGAACATGCACACGTCCTCATCGGGGAGATCATGGTGTGCAATCCTGATTTAGAAAAGATAAAGGAAAACATCAATGATGTTCAACAAAAAATGAAGAACAATATTGATGTTTTAGGCAGAATATAAAACACACCTAAATTCTTCAATTTGTTTATATTTTTATTATTTTGTAATCTTTTTTGAAGTATATTGAAAGCCAAATTTTGAAGATGCACACAGTGTGTCAACATGTGCTATCTGCCATCACGGGATATCAATGTACGCGTTTTGTGGGTGCAACCCCTTCCTCGCAACTCAAGTAGGTGAGAGGAAGGGGTCGCATCCCCAAAACATGTCAAATGATCCCCCATGATGGGAGATAGCACATGTTGACATTAGGCATGGGATCAGGAGGCAAATCCCCATTTTGACTCTCAATTTGTGTGCATCTTCAAAATTTGGCTTTCACAGGGGTGACATCACCCCATCTGATGAAGGCAAGATCAACACAGTTTGGACATACTAATGTCTGGTATTGCCTTCAAATTATCAAAGTTGAACTTTGTAAGTTCCTGAGTTGTGTATTGTTTTATGGTTTTAAACATGCCTGTTTAACACAAAAAAGCCATTGGACTAAGTTGGTGTTTACAGTGACAATGGGGGTTATTTACTAAAGGCAAAGCCACTTTGCACTACAAGTGCACTTTAGTGCACTTTCAGTGCAGTTTCAAGTGCAGTTTCAAGTGCACTTCTGCAGTGCACTTGGAGTGAAAAGTGGATTTTCATTTAGTAAATAACTCCCACAGTGTTTTATAATTTGCCACAATCAGGCCATTTTCGTGACTCCCAAAAATTAATTCATGTTGTTGAAAATGATGAATATTTTTATCAGTAATGCATTACATACATTAACAACCAAAACAAGTTGTGTGTGTAGCAGACTCACAACATAATATTTTACTGAAGAAGAGATTGTCACCTCATGTATCAAATAAATTACGTTTGCACTATTGATGAAAATGGCCAAAAAGAAAAGCCCATTGGAGAACCTAGGAGACAGCTAAAAGAAACAAAAGCAGTAAATCAAAGGAAATCTTATTTCAGTTTAACTAAAAAAAAATTTTTTTAAATGTTTCTTAAACATTTTCTGGCATATCAATGGCCCCCTACCCGCAAAGTACTCGACATACTTCTGTCTTACTTCGCGGGCGCTTTGGGGGAGCAAGCCAGGATGGCCAGCTTCAAGCGCCGTTGGGGTTGGTTCTTGAAGTCTGGCCTCAGGCCCAACTGAGGCCACATAGTTCATTTAATTTCTCCTTAAATAGTTGTGGAGAATGCAGCATGCAAGGATTATATGATTAAGTTTTTATTCCGCCATGTTGATTGAAAGAATAGGCGGAACCGGCTGGCCATTATCGAAAGCGTTCTCCACCACTCTTCTGGCTCTGGCCAGCTGGTAGTTAAAAACCCTCTGGTCCGGTCCCTCTGAGGGTCCTCTTGGGGAGCGGCCGCATCAGGTGATCACCCAGCCCAAATGCTTCATCAGCGACAAAGACGAACGGAACACCAGCCACGTTGTCTTCCAGAGGTGGCAATCCCAAGCCGCCACTCTGGAGATGTCGGTAGAACTCGAGCTGGGCGATGACTCCACCATCCGACATCCGGCCATTCTTCCCCGCGTCCACATAGAGAAATTAATATGTCGCTGACACCACCGCCAACATCACTATACTATTAAACTCCTTATAGTTGTAATAGTATGACCCCAAGCGAGTTGGGGGGTGGGACTATGTGGACGTGTTTCCCATCAATTGCCCCTCTGCAGTTGGGAAAGTCCCACCACTGGGCAAATTGTGAAGCCACAGTCTGCCATTCCTGTGGCGTTGAAGGAAACTGTGGAGTCAAACAAGAAAACAAAAAATTAATCATTTTGCACATAAACATTGCAAGCAGGGAGTGCGCATGCGCGGGACCTCCGGAGCGCCACGCTGACCGAGAGCTCCGCACCGCTCCGACCTTCCAGAGCTCAACACAATTGCTTTTTTTAACAAACCGCAGCAGGAAGACCAGATTCCGCACCCTCACAGTTCCAGGCATCAGCCTAAATGTCCAGAACCCAGCCGAAGAAGGACGTTAACCGGCATCTGAACTTTGGCTTAGCTCCCCCTGTGCCTTCCAAGATGGCGGCCGCAACTTCTCCATGCGGAGACACTGTGAATCGGCAGGGCCCAGCGTACCCTCCAGCTCTATCCACACCAACCACAGCACAAGTGAGTAATCTCCTGGGGGCCCAAAACTACATGGCATCACCTGCTTCTACTGAATCTCTCCTAAGCAGAATGCAGAACGGTAACCCATACTCTCCCCTTCTCAACTCCCCTGATAGCATTGCAGACGCTCCACAGGCCTCCCCCATCACCACTAATCATCCACCAGAAATGGCACAACTTCTTAAGTGTTTTTCTGATATGCTTGCTACAGGGCTAGCATAGAATGCCATGCAAATCACCACCTCAATTAAAGCAGATCTTCAGAGTCTAGGGGCAAGAATGGATGCCATTGAACAGGCTGTAGATGATTCTGCAGCACACACCAACCAACACGCCACCTGTATCCAATCTTTGCAAGATCAACTTGAAAATGCTCTAGCTAAAATTGAAGATTTGGAGAATAGAAGCAGACGCTATAACTTTCGAGTGCGAGGCATTCCAGAAGCTAATACAGATATCCCTAGCACCATCCAAGCTTTAATCAAAGAAATTATCCCAGACATAATAAGCTCGAATTGGACAGAGCTCACAGAGTGCTACAACCCCCCGCCAAGATGGACGCCCCAGGGACATAGTGGTCAAGCCACACTTTTACGGAGTAAAAGAAGAGATAATGAAAAGATCCCGTTACAAAGAGGACATCACTCTATTTGGTAATAAAATCCAAATTTTCGCGGATATTTCACCAACCACGATCCAGAAAAGAAGATCACTCAAACCACTTCTAGACATTCTCTCACAGAAAATGATCAAATATAGATGGGCCTTTCGTCTGCAATTCCATTATAGGGATAAATCCTACAGTTTCTCGAACTTCCATATGGGCGAGCAATTACTTCTCCACCTTGGGCTTATATCTCAAGACCTGCCTCCACACAACTCAGAGAATCGGCCAACTTTGTCCAAAAGGCCTCCTCCAAATAGCCCCCTTACCCCACTGTGGGTGAAACAGCAAATGAAGAAACAACGGGAATCCATGCCCCCCAGATGAACTCTGTTGACAGTTACTCAATTGGTCCAAATCCCTTTTTTGACTGTGTAGAGGCTTCTCCTACACACCCAAGGTCTTTTTCAAGACCCACTAAAACTTATTTCCCCTTTCACCCATAAAATCCCCTTCTTTTTTCTTTTATTTTTTTGCCAGAATCTTCCAACGCAATGGAAGCACCCTATCACTTCATATGTTTATACGAGGTCTCAAGCAGAGGCCTTAGCTCGAGACCTTCCTTAATCCGCCTAAACGTCACCCCATCCCACCTCCCTTATCCATATTCCCTTTCCCTTCCATCCCCTGCCACTCCCCCTCCCCTCCCCACCCACACCTGCTATATCAATCCTTCATAGCAGAACTATCCAGCATGATATGAAGCTGGCCTGTTATTGTTTATCTTTTATATGTTTGGTCTTTTTCCAGTTTAAAAAGGTCATTTCACCTTTTTTTTAGAGATAGTAGTTGGATAACATTCAATGTTCCTCCTGATAAGGTACAATAAGTAATTGTCATAGGGAGATTTCTCCCATAGTTTCTATTTTTTTTTACTTTTCTAACAAACGCTCTGCGGCCGGAGCGGAATTACATGCCACTCCATCTATTGTAACCAAGAGGAATTTAGATACCTTGGTGACAATAAACTTGCGGCCCTAATTTGGGCTGTGTTTGTTTTACTGAACCCTTCATTTTTAGGGGTTCAGTGCAGGTTTTTGATCCTGCAATTACAGGATTCAGGGTTCCCTTTACACTGGACTCCTTCTTTCTCAGTCTCTTCTATTCTTTTCTCTCTTCCTTTTCTACCCTTTTCCTCCCCCTAGCCCTTTTTACTCCCTCCCAGGTGCCTTCGAGGACAGCTAGCCAGGATCAATACTCTGAATTCCGAAGCCGACATCATACTCTCGGGAAGGACGGATCCAATCCCCTAGATCGGGTAAGAATTAGTTTTTTATTGACGAATACCCCACACATTGCCCATGGCTGACGAACCCCCCCCACAGTCATCTCTCACAATAGCGTCCCACAATACACAAGGCTTAAACTCCCCAGTAAAAAGGCGCAAAGCCTTTCATAGCTACCATTCCAGAAGGTTGGACATTATACTCATTCAGGAAACCCACTTTCTGAAGAGCTTTAACCCATCCTTCTTGCACCGTAATTATCCCACCTTTTATTTAGCCAACGCAGATGACAAAAAAAGAGGAGTAGCTGTCCTCATATCAAAACGTACCCCATTTTCCTTGACCCAAACTGTTAAAGATGTAGAAGGAAGATACATCCTTGTGAAAGGTCACATAAATGGTATACTTCTCTCCATTCTATTATACGATGCCCCCAATAAGGGACAGGCTTCCTTCTTCTCATCCATGCTTACCTCTCTCTCCCCCCATCTGGAGGGCAAGGTGATCACGGGAGGGGATTCAAACATTGCCTTCGACTATATGCTTGACAAATCGACAGGAAGCCTCTCAAAGCTCAAACGACCCCCCAATCAGAGCCTTCGTATTGCTCAACTTCTAAATTCATTAGGAATGATTGATGTATGGAGAGAACTAAACCCGAATGCCAAAGACTACACTCACTTTTCAGCTCCCCACAGAACTTACGCACGTATAGACCACATTTTTCTACACACCACTGACATACATTTAGCTTCCCGAGCAACAATTAGTGACGTCCCATGGTCTGACCACTCCTTGGACTCCACCAAACTCTGTGGTTTCCTACACACAGCAAGCCCTCCACAGTGGCGCCTCAATGAAGCCTTCCTTTCCAACCCTGTACACTGTACTATGATCGAAAAAGACATTTTAGAATTTCTTATTTTAGACATTTCCATTTCAATGACACGCCGGAAATTTCTCCAAGCTCTTTATGGGGAGCTCATAAAACAGTAATAAGGGGCAATCTCATACAATTGGCATCACAATTAAAACGAGAAAAACAAACAGATCTTAAAAAGTTACAAAAAAATTTCCAACTCACTTGTAAAAAACACAAGCAACACCCCATTTCCGCCTCACAAGCTAAAATGGACGCTTCCAGGATTGAATTGAACACCGCTCTCACATCTCCTGCAGAAAAACACTTAAAATGGGTAAGTGGGAGATTTTACCTCAACTCAGACAAATTTGGCCCCCAGCTCGCCTCAAAACTTTCACCCAGACATAGATATCAAGCCCTACCCAAAATTAAATCATTGTCGGGTTCCTTAACACAAAACCCAAGGCAATTCTAGAAACGTTCCACTCTTTTTACTCTAAACTATACTCATACCCCAATCAGGAAAGTACCCATAAACTCAATGAATTTTTGATAGTATCCCCCTTCCCAAAATCTCTGAATCCCATCGCTCTATAATGGAAGCCCCTATTTAAGCGGAGGAGGTTATGGAGGTAATAAAAGAGATTAAAACAGGTTCAGCCCCAGGCCCAGATGGCTTCTCGTCACTTTATTACAAAAAATTTGGAGCTACACTGTCTCCTTATCTGGTCCGGTTCTTCAATTCCCTCAAGAGGGATTCACCATTAGATTCAGCGACTAATTTAGCCTACATTTCAGTCATTCCCAAACCAGGTAAAAATCAGAGCCAGGTTAGTAATTACAGACCTATATCCCTCATGAACAATGACCTGAAAATAATGACAAAAATCCTCTCCAATAGGCCATGTAGGGTCGTACATGCACAGGGACCAAGTGGGATTTATACTGGGGAGACAGGGTCCGGATCAGATAAGGAGAGCAGTAGATATCATCTCCCTGTTACAATCAAAATGGCATGGTAATCCACCCCAAGAAGGTTACCTTTTATCCATAGATCTACAAAAGGCTTTTGACTCCATCACATGGCCTTATCTATTCGGGACATTAGAGAGATGGAGGTTTGGTCCCCATTTCATTAATCTCCTTGCGGCTCTCTATTCCCAACCTAAAGCCCAGATCAGAATCCAAGGACATTTATCTGATTTCTTCCCCATAACCAAAGGGACTAGACAGGGTTGCCCTTTATCTCCTCTACTCTTCGCCATCGGCATAGAAAATTTGGCTATAGCAATAAGAAATCACCCAGACATCCATGGTGTTAAATGTGGTCAGTCCTCACACAAATGTGCATTGTTTGCGGACGACGTTCTTCTCTTTATCACTTCCCCCCTCCTTTCCACCCCCAATGTCTTATCACTTCTTAAAAACTTTGGACAGATTTCAGGCCTGCAAGTGAACATGGCCAAATCTATAGCACTTAACATCTCTACCCCTTCACTCGTAGTGGATAGCCTTAAGGACCATTTCCCCTTTATATGGAGTTCAAACTCCATCCCATATCTAGGCATTCAGTTAACCCCCCTAATAGAACAACTATACCACTTTAACTACCCTCCCATATTCAAAAAACTTAACTCTGATCTTGATCAATGGTCACTACACAAATTGTCATGGTTAGGGCGGTTGAATGCTGTCAAAATGACTCTACTTCCACGGATCCTATACCTATTTCGATCTCTCCCCATTCCTGTCCCCAAATTACATATCTATAAATTACAATCTTCGATCATCCAATTTATCTGGAATAAATCGAACCACAGGCTCCCCAAGGAAAAAAGGAGGTCTTGAACTGCCCAATCTCTGGTGGTACTACCAGGCAGCACATCTTAGCCAAATTTCAGCTGTTTACTCTAGAGGTCCAAAACCAGAGTGGATAGAGATGGAAAGACAAGCCATACCCAATTTCACTATAGATTATCTACTTTGGCGCCCCCATAAAACTAGACCACCGATCCTTTCCCCCTCCCCTTCACACTCATTTACGTTGTGCGACACACTGCATAAGTTAAACATTCTAACATCTAAATGGCATCCCCTGGCTCACATCTTTAATAACCCCCTTTTTCCACCAGGCACGAACGTAAGAGCGTTTCAGTGGTGGCTTGATAAGAGCTTCTATAGAATAGGTCATTTTTGTAACTCTAGTGGACCCATCACATTGACCCAATGCATATCAAAACTTGAAATGCCCCAATCGGAAAAGTTTCGCTTTCACCAATTGAGACATTTCCTACTCTCCATTCTCTCCCAGGAACCGCTACCCCTTACTACCACTCCCTATGAACAATGGTGCTCCTCAGCTATGGACATGAAAGGGGGAATTTCGCTCATATATTCGGCTTTAGCCGAACCACAGGAGAAAGCGACCTATATGGTAGCCTGGGAACGTGATGTCGGATTTGAATGGGACCTGGACACTTGGCATGGGTATTTCGCCTCCGCCTTTAAGGGGATTCTAAATGTCTCCCTTACTGAAGCAGACCTCAAAATCATGACGCGGTGGTACCTAGTCCCTACTAGATTAGCTAGATTTTACCCACAATCCTCCCCCCTATGTTTTAGGGGATGCGGTCACCTGGGTACTCTCCTACATATTTTTTGGGAATGCCCGCGAACCAGAGGCTACTGGAACAAAATCTTCCATCTAATCCGCAAAGTCACCGGCAAGGCGATCCCACAAACCCCAACAGTAGCACTCTTAAATCAAAAAATCCCTAAAATTCCTAAATACAACCAAATTCTAATCCACTATATTCTCATAGGAGCCAAACTAACTATAGCCCGGACATGGAAACTTCCTAAAGTATCCTTCCACTTAGCCAAACAGAAAGTCTCCTGGATCATGTACCAGGAGAAAATCTCTAACATCATTCTGGATAAAACTGAGAAATTTAAACATACATGGGAACCATGGGCCCGCCATAATGGCGTGACCCTCTAGTCCCTAACTCTATCATAAAATGGTTGGCTAGGTTCCCCAGCTTGGCTGCTTAGCACTCTGTCCCAGCTCTCCTCGGAGCCCAAGCACTCCTTCCTCCACCCACCCCTTTTAAACCCCCTCTTCCTTTCTTCCTATCTCTATTTCTCTCTTCTCCTTATTTTCTCTGTTATATTCTTCTCTCCCACTGGACCAGAACGGTGGGATGCGAAGCAGATGTTGCATAATTAAAACTTTTAACTATCAGGTTCTTTTTTTTGGTTAATATACAATATATTTTAAATTGTTTTACCCACCGTTGATTAAGATCAGAATTTAACAGAATAGATACGGGTTCTGATAGTTCGATTTCGAAACACTTATGTCATCATAAGGAGCCCCAATGTATGGTATGGTATCATTCTTGATGCATTGTCTGGAACTTACCTTTCATTAACTAACCAGAGGCCATTGAGGCCCAGACACAGCATGATCCCGAAAAGGGGTGTCTGGACCTCGGGGCGGAAGGTCAATTATTTTGAATACCGGGCAGGGCTCCCATGTTGTCTATGATCATCATTTCTGCATAGAAGTTTAATACATGAATATTTCCTGTGAACTGTATCTCTTGTTACTTCCTACTGCATTAATTTCTATATGACCAAAATCTGTTATCTATTTTATTTCCCTGCGTGGGTAGTGAATTGTTGATGTTTATTATATTTCCTCAATAAACATTTTAAAAAGGAAAAAAACAATAAAAAAAAAAAAAAAAAAAAAACTGGCTTTGCCGTTTTATTTTCCACTAATGGTCTTTTATGGACCTACACCTTCTCCTGAGAGTCCTTTACACTTTTATACCTCCTCCTCTGATCGATTCCTTCATGTGTCCAGTCCTTTACTTCTCCAAAGACACACCAAACACGGTGTACTCTCCAAAATACATCATGTTACCCGTTAAGGAAAAATACAACCTTGTATCCAAAAATGTCAAATTACATATATGTAAACAGTGTATATATTAAAAAAAAGGGTTCAAGTCTTTGCTAATTGATCAGCATATACCAGCTATGTTATTTTATGTTATTTGTATGCATTTTTCTATATTTTCTTCTTCTTTATATAAATAAAAAATAAAAAGTAAAGGCAAAAAAAAAAAAAACAAAAAAAAAAAACATTGCAAGCAGATTATTATTATTATTATACAGGATTTATATAGCGCCAACAGTTTGCGATGCGCTTTACAACATGGGGCAGACAGTACACTTACAATACAAATCAATACAGGAGGGATCAGAGGGCCCTGCTCGTTAGAGCTTACAATCTAGAAGGGAGGGTCAAGTGGAAACAAAAAGTAATAACTGTGGGGGATGAGCTGATGGAAAAAATGAAAATACAGTTGTTAAGTGTGGGTAGGATAGGCTTCTCTGAAGAGAAGGGTTTTCAGGGATCTTCTGAAGGCTAATAAAGTAGGAGATAAGTGGACAGATTGGGGTAAGGAGTTCCATAGGATTGGAGAGGCTTTGGAAAAGGCCTGGAGGTGAGCATGGGAGGAGGTGACAAGGGAGCTAGAGAGCAGGAGGTCTTGAGAGGAACGAAGAGAGCGAGTAGGTTGGTATTTAGAGACTAAGCTAGTGATGTAGCTGGGAGCGAAATTGTGGATGACTTTGTACGTAGTTGTTAGAATTTTGAATTTAATTCTTTGGCCGAGCGGAAGCCAGTGGAGGGATTGACAGAGAGGAGTGGCAGACACAGAGCGATTGGTAAGGTGGATGAGTCTGGCAGTGGCATTCATAATAGATTGAAGAGGTGATAGACTATGTAGAGGTAAGCCAATGAGAAGGGAGTTGCAGTAGTCGAGGCGAGAGATGACCAGCGAGTGAATTAAGAGCTTTGTTGTGTCATTGGTTAGAAAGGGGCGTATTTTGGAGATGTTGCGGAGGTTGAGGCGGCAGGATTTGGACAGTGATTGGATGTGTTGCTTGAAGGAGAGTTCAGAGTCTAGGACTACACCTAGAACCTTGGTATGTGGGGATGGGCTTATAGTTGTGCCATCAATTTTGACAGAGAGATCAGGGGAAGAGGCATATGGGGGAGGAAAAATTATAAGTTTGGTTTTGGCTAGATTGAGTTTAAGGAAGTGTTGAGACATCCAGACTGATATATCTGAGAGCAAATTACTGATACGTGAAGAGACAGAGGGAGTGAGCTGAGAGGTAGAGAAATAGATTTGGGTTTTATCAGCGTAGAGGTGGTATTGGAATCCATGGGAGGCTATCAGTTGACCCAGGGAGGCAGTGTAGAATGAAAATAGTAGAGGTCCAAGAACAGAACACTGAGGGACCCCAACAGAGAAAGGAAGAGGAGAGGAGGAAGTAGAGTTATAAGAAACGCTAAAGGTGCGGTTGGATAAGTAGGAAGAGAACCAGCGAATTGTACAGTCACGGAGAACAAAGGCGTGTAGTTTTTTGAGGAGGAGGGGGTGGTCAACCGTATCAAAGGCAGCAGAGAGGTCCAGGAGTAGGAGTACAGAATAGTATCGATTGGTTTTGGCCGTTAGTAGATCGTTTGTTAGTTTTAGGAGAGCAGTTTCTGTGGAGTGTTGAGGACGAAATCCAGACTGAAGGGGATCAAGAAGGCCATTATCAGCGAGGTGGACGCTCAGTCGGTTGTAGACCAGACGTTCGAGGAGTTTGGATAAGAAGGGGAGCAAGGAGATGGGGCGTAGGTTGTTAAGATTGGATGGGTCCAGTGAAGGCTTTTTAAGTATGTGTCTGACAAGTGCATGTTTTAGAGAGTTAGGGAAGATGCCAGAAGAGAGGAAGAGATTGAAGATGTGGGTTAGAGAGTGTAGTATAGGGCCAGAGGGTGAACGTAGCATTTGTGAGGGAACAGGATCCAGAGGGCAGGTGGTAAGGTGGACATTAGCAAGTAGCTTAGCAACTTAGTCTGTAGTGGTGGGGTTGAAAGAGGGAAATAATGATTGTGCCTGTGGGCATGAAGTGTAAAGCGTGAAGGGTGTCGGCACAGTAGAGATCTCAGCCCGAATAGTATCAATCTTCTGTTTGAAGTGATTGGCGATCTCCTGTGCAGTAAATGAGTTGGCGGGTGGAGGCGGTGGAGGACGAAGTAGAGAGTTGAAGGTGGAGAAGAGTTGACGGGGACAGGATGATAAGTTGCTAATGGGAGTGGTAAAATAGGTCTGCTTGGCAGAGAGGAGGCTGGAGTTGTATTTTTGGAGGGCAGATTTATATTGGTAGAAATCTCTCTGGGACTTAGTCTTACGCCACAGGCGCTCCAGAGCAGGACTACGTTTTTTCAGACTTCTAGTATCATCTGTTTGCCAAGGTTGAAGGGGTCTGGGCTTGATTCTGTGTGTAGTAAGGGGGGCAAGTGAGTTCAGTGAGGCTAGAAGTGAAGCATTGTTCACAGAAGTGGCTAGGTTGGTGCAGGATAGGGGTGAGATTTTGTCGTAGAGGTTGTTGATAGCAGAGTAGAGAAGAGAAGGGTTGAGATGACGTAGGTTTCTGTGGGTAACTTTAAGGTGGTTGGAGGGAGAGGAGGTGAAGGAGAGGGAGAGAGTGAAACTAATAAGGTGGTGATCAGAGAGAGGGGATGGATAGTTAGAGAGGTTGCATGGAGTGCAAAGGTGAGAGAACACGAGGTCAAGGATATTGCCTTCTGAGTGAGTTGGAGCATGTATCCACTGCTTCAGGTCAAAGGAGGATGTTAGGCTAAGAAGTTTGGAAGTGGAAGGAGTGTTAGTATTAATAGGGATGTTGAAGTCCCCGAGAATGATAGTGGGGATTTCAGAAGAAAGAAAGTAGGGTAGCCAGGCAGAGAAGTCTTCAAGAAAGGTTGATACTGGTCCAGGGGGCCTGTAGATCACAGCTATCCTTAGAGAAATTGGAGTGAAAAGGCGAATACAGTGTGCTTTGAAAGAGGAGAGTGACAGAGAGGGAGGTGGCTGAAGTACCTGAAAGGTGCTATGTGGGGCTAGAAGGATTCCGACACCTCCTCCCTTATGTCCGCTGGATCTGGGGGAGTGAGTCCAGAGAAGACCACCATGGGATAGGGCAGCAGAAGATGCAGTGTCAGATTTGTGGAGCCAGGTTTCGGTAATGGCGAGTAGGTTAAATGAGTTGGCAATAAAGAGGTCATGGAGAGAGGTGAGCTTGTTGCAGACAGAGCGCGAGTTCCAAAGGGCACAAGAGAAAGGGAGTCTGGTTTTGGGAAGAATAGAAATGGGAACTAAATTGTGTTGATTGTGGCGGCTGCTGCCAGAGGGTGCAGAGTGATGGGTGGATGGGGTACAGTTAAATGATGGAGGCCCAGGGTTTGGGGATATATCTCCAGAGGTTAGGAGAAGCAAGAGGGTGAGGGAGGTAATATGGGAGTGGGATTTATATGAAGTGACATGCCCCAGGGTCTTGGAGATTTTTAGTGTATGTGGATTTAGAATTAGCAGGAGTTGGTGGGTGCAGTAATAAGGACAGGACAGGAGTGAGGGTGATATATATATGCTGTGTGGGGGAGAAGAGGGGTGAAGGAGAGATAGTTTTAGGATGGAGGACAAAGTTGTCAAAAGCAGTGGTAGAGAAAGCATGTTACAAGGAAAAAGAGCTAAAGGAGTAAACAAGTTCACCTGATGTCTGTGTGCTGTTTTTCAAAGTGTTTATCTTGTGTCCTTTCGCTTTGTGCCTTCGCTGAAGTGCAGAGTCAGAAGTGCATTTCACTTATAGAAATCGCCACTTTGAGAAAGAGCCAAGTTGCAAATGCTTCCCCCAAGAGAAGCTTAAATATATACTGATAGGGGTAGGGTGTGGGCGGATTTCAATTAGCAATCAAGAGGTTATAAAGCTTGGCTGGTTAATTGGGCAAAATTCTTATATCACAAACAGACTAGCAAGAGGGCACTAAAGTTAAGAGGGCCATAATTTTGGGTAAAGGGATGGTGAACCCGCGCAGTGAACATAAAGACTTAATTGGTAAAGTTTGGAACTGCTGCCTCCCAACAGGCAGTCACCCTAAAATGGGGACAGCTGAGATATATTAGAAATGGTAGAAGGGTTTGGCGCTGTTCCTATTTAGTTTCCTACCTCCATATAGGTTACTAGATTAAAATAAATTCTTAGGTGCACCGTGCATATATCAAATATTAAATACAATATGGATTCCCAAGTATACCGTGCATGAGTCAATTAAATATTCTGCTGCAATATTGTGCAATCATAGGTGATACATAGACATAACTTAAATACTTACATATGTAATATTGCTAAGGGGGGAAGAAAGGGGGGGGGGAGGGAGAAGGGAGTGAGATAGGGAAGTGAGGAGGGGGTGTAGGAAGTCTGTTCCTAAGGAAAATTACAATAACAAGATAAAGTGCAAATGTGCTGGTGCAATCCAAAAGGCAACAGTGACAAGATAAGGTGCAAACGTGCTTCAAAATTCTTTAGTAAGTCTCTTGTGCCATATTCTTGTGCTGTGGTGATAATCCTTCACTTATAATATCTCTTTGCTCTGAAAGTGCAGCCACTCACCAGATCACTTCACCCCTGCGGGGGTAGTAGGCAGTTACAGTTTTATCGCCACTGTACAGCGATCGCTGGCGGGCTCAGGATCGTGGTATATCATATATAAATAGAGAGGGAGTGCCCATAGCGTAAAATTGCTTTAAAAAAGTTTTATTACACAAAATGAAAGGGTACTCACACTTTTACAGTAAAAATCAAGCGAAATGGTAAAAACGTCAGAACCGTCATAAATATCCTTCAGCGCTGGTACAGGAGGTGATGTTTGGGAAGCACAGATTAGGCCACGCCCTACGCGTTTCGTCGTTAGGACGTCTACGGGAGCGTGACCTGTGTTGTGTCTTCCCATCCTTATATAGTGTGTGTGGTGTCCCCTTGTTAAATTTTCAATTGGCAAGGGGACACCGTCGGAAAAAAAACATGGATTTTGTTGTCGGAATGTGTGATCGTGTGTACACTGCATTACTTTTGCTTGTCTTGTGAAAGAGTTTTTTCAAAGTTGATAATTGTAAAAGACAGATTAAGGTCTTCAACTGGACATGATTTTCTGGAAACCCTTTATTTTACTGAACGCTGAGCAAAGGTTCAAATCGGCAGTGCAACGTTATAAACTCTATATTGAAATTGCCAATTTCAATATGAAACTTTTACTTTGCATTGCTGATTTGTAAATTTAATGAAAGCTATTTTTATACTGCTATTGAGGTTTCTCTGTGCAGATTCCTTTTCTGGAAACCATTTTGTTCTCAGCTGGCAATGAGGGTTGATTTGCATCTACAGTATGTGTTTCGTACATGTACTTTTTTGCGCACATTAATGCATGTGTAGAGCTTTGCTATTGTTTTTAATGTTTCTACTTTACATGCATGCAGCGTGCACTAATTGTGTTCATTCTCTTGAATTTTCTTCTAAAATAAAGGAGGCTGTAACCTCAGAGGACAGTCAAATGTGTTAGCACAATCTAGCCATAAGAAGAGGTCTATTCTTATCAGTCTCAGTCATAAACATGCAAGAATCGGTTGCCTGTTTATATGTCCATTCAATAGGGAGAAAATGAGCAGCCATTCACCTCTGGCACAAGCCTATCGCAGGGAAAAGGCTATATCGTATGGTATGGTATGGTATGGAATGGTATGGTATGGTATGGTATAGTATAGTATGGTATGGTATGGAATGGTAATGGTATAGTATGTTATGGAATGGTATGGTATAGTATGTTATGGAATGGTATGGTATAGTATGGTATGGAATGGTATGGTATAGTATGGTATGGTATGGAATGGTATGGTATGGTATGGTATAGTATAGTATGGTATGGAATATTATGGTATAGTATGGTATGGAATGGTATGGTATAGTATAGTAAGGAAAGGTATGGTATAGTATGGTATGGAATGGTATGGTATGGTATGGTATGGTGTGGTATGGTATGGTATAGTATGGTATGGTATGGAATGGCATGGTATGGAATGGTATGGTATGATATGGTATGGTATGGTATAATGTGTACTATGGTATGGAATGGTATTGTATCGTATGATATGTAATGGTATGGTATGGTATGGTATGGTATGGAATGGTATGGTATGGAATGGTATGGTATGATATCGAATGGTATGCTGGGTTTTAGAGAACAGCGTGATGGGGGTGTCTGCTGGTGTTTATAGATAAGAGACTAACAACCATCTCATGTCTATGGCCTGTTTAGGCATATGATGTTTAATTAAACACATAACATATGCCAAACAAAATATGACTCAAAGCAACAGATGTTATCCAGCAAAACATTAGGAAAACTTGTTTTGAGGCAGGCTCTAGTACTTAAGGCTATTCAATAAATCAACTTCAGTGACCTCTAACTCACAAAATATGTTCCTTAGAAAAGTAATAATGTGCAACCGATTTTAATCTAACTAATAGAGTTTTTAATATGCTCTAAGTGTTCTACTTAGTGAATGCTTAATTGATCCTAAAATTCATAGCAGTATAAATAAAACATAATTTCATATCAAAGAACAAAACAGTGACGGCAACAGCTTAAAGGGAAGTACAACTGTTTTATTAAGCACGCACACTGCTGTCATGTCAAAGCTTATGTTGAGCCAACTGCTTCCAGTACTTTTCCTAGAGAATGTGTACTCACCATATGCCTTCTCTGTACAGAAATTCTATTTAAATGTATCTGGCCTCAAGAAGTTTGTTTTGGAATAGATCATATAAGATACAGCTCAAACTTTGTTCAGGAAAGCTGTTCGGACTTCTACTGGTCCTTGAGTTACAGAAAGTACAAACTCAGTAGCAGGGTTTCTCCAGAGGTTGCTAGGGGTTTCTTGAGCAATCCCTGCCTGTCAGATAAGTTCCCAGTGACAACACTGAACTTTTTAGCTATCTGTAAGGGGGTATTTCTTGCCAATGTCCCCAAGTGTAAGGAGCATTCTTTCCACTGATCATCATGTGTATGTATCAGGATAGAGTCATGATAGATATCGTGTAGATAGAGTAATTTTTAACCAGGGTTCCCTGAAACCGGAAAGTTATTTCAAGGGCTCCTTAGCTACTTCCTCCCCCTGCTATAGCCGAAAGACGGGATTAGTTTGCCGGGAGGGCGTCCATGGACATCCTCCCGTGTTCACGCTGGGGGCACACAATCGGCGCGCTCTGTGATCACTGAATCCTTTGTCCAGCTGATCACAGATCAGGGTAAAGAGCCAATCACAGTGGCCCTTTACCACGTGATCAGCTTGCAGCTAATGACAGCTGATCACAGGATATAAACACAAGCTGGCATTTCTTTCCCCACACTGACAGCGCGAGGAGAGAAGAAGAAAACCGATAACCAGCTTATGTTAAAGGGACATTGGCACTGATAATCAGGGCACTGATTATCAGTGTCCTGATTATCAGTGAAGTCCCACCAGTGTCCACCAGTAATGCCAATCAGTGCTCGTCAGTGCCACCTATCAGTGCCCATCAGTGCTGCCAATTAGTGCCCATCAGTGCCTCCTTATCAGTGTCACCTATCAGTGCCTATTAGTGCTGCCTATCAGTGCCCATCAGTGCCACCTATCAGAGCTTATCAGTGCCATCTATCAGTGCCAGCTCTCAGTGCCCTTCAGTGCTACCTATCAGTGAACATCAGTGCCACCTATCAGTGCAGCCTCATCAGTGCCTCCTCATCAGTGCCCACCAGTGCCGTCTCATCAGTGCCCATCAGCTCCACCTATCAGTGCCCTCCAGTGCTGCCTCTTCAGTGCCCATCAGTGCCCATCAGTGCAGCCTCATCAGCGCACAGAAAAATTACCTGTTTGCAAAATTTTATAACAAACTATGAAAAAAGTTTGTGGTTTTTGTTTTACAAAATTTTTGGTGATTGTTTTGTTTAGAAAAAAATTAAAAACCCACTGGTGATTAAATACCACCAAAAGAAAGCTCTATTTGTGTCGAAAAAATCATAAAAATGTCATATGGGTATAGTGTTGCATGGCCACGCAATTGTCATTCAAAGTGTGGGCAGGAAGGGGGTAAAAGTGCACAGTAGGCAAGTGGTTAAGGCTGCTCAATAGTTTCAGAAGGCCCTTCTTTTTCTAGCAATTTGTTAACAGGGTTTTAAAAATAGTAAGAGAAAAAAGTTTTTAAAAATCAAAATTTTCTTGTAAATGAAGCAAAATGCTAATTAAGTTATTTGTTCTTTCCTCTGTCTTAACCTGGACATTAGTCCTGTTCCCAATGTGTTCTCAGTGTTAAAGTGGAGTTCCATACAAAAATGGAACTTCAGCTTTAAGTGCAGTTGACCCCCTGACATGCCACATTTGGCATGTCATTTTTTTGGGGGGGTAGTGGATACCCTCTTTTTAGAGGTATCCAGCTCCCACTTCTTCCCGGGGCACCGTGGCGCCAGAAGGAAGTTCACCTCTCCCCCCTACCTCTCGGCAATCATCTGGGACAGTTCACAGGTCCCAGATGATTGCCTAGCCAGTTACAGTGCACAGCACGACTCGCGCATGCGCAGTGCGTGCCCGGCTCGCGCATGCGCAGTGCGTGCCCGGCTCACGCATGCCCAGTGCGTGCCCGGCTGTGAAGCCACAGCCGGGCGCCCACAGTGACAATGCCGGCGCCGCAGAGAGGAGGAGGAGCGCAGCGAGGCTTCGTACCCCCGCATCGCTGGACCGTGGGACAGGTGAGTGTCCGATTAATAAAAGTCAGCAGCTACACTTTTTGTAGCTGCTGACTTTTATATGGGTGGAACTCCGCTTTAAAGCCAAATTTCACCCATACTTTCAGTCTTGCACAGCTGTACAGGCTCCTTTTCTGGTCATAGATGGATCTTTTTTTTTCATCACCCAGCTGATAAAAAAGTAATGGATTCCCCCATCCACACATTTGAGATGGATAGGGGAATCCTCCCCTCTGTGCTGTTGTACTCTAACGACAGGACACCTCTGCTGTCAGAATACACTGAATGGCATTGCAGCCAACTGCCCCCAGCACTGATCGAACACAAATTTTCCAACAAGCCCATTCATGATAAGTTGATCATTAGATGGATCGAACCAGCCAAATTTGTATCCATCTATGGCCAGCTTTACTCTGATTTCACTGCACACTGTGAGTTTCTCACAAAGTGCATTAATAGCTGCAGTGAGTTAGATAGATTCTCATTTTCTGGCTGGGGGACATACAACATTACCCAGTTTTTTCCTCCCTAGCCTTGCTGTTCCTGACCCACCGCTTTCCTTATTTGGATTTTAAGTTTTTGTTTTTTTTAATAATTGAGGCTCAGAATGGCATGTTGGCATTACATTATGGCATTTTTTATATTTGCATAACTCCTCTCAAGAGCAAAACTTATGGAAGGTGCTGTAGTATTTTAGGAAGCTAGGTACAGCACCCTGCTGGCCCCTCCCATCAGCCATTAACTGTGTGCATTGCACAGAGGAGCACAGAGACCCAATGATTGTTTTTGATTATGTCATTGGCTCCTAAATAAAGTATGTAATAAAATAGTTTGTTTTATTGGTTAGTTTTTCCTTCACCTCCTGTCCAGAAGAAAGTAACAAGAAGTAAGAAGAAATAGCATAATTCACTGTCTTTAGAACCAACTTGTGTTGCTGTTTATAGGTGTCTCTGCTGCAGAAGAGTCTGCAAAGTAAATTTGCTGTTTCTCACCTAGAACCCATGCCTAATTACTGTTCATCTTACCCCGTGTAAAGGATTTCCTCCTCCATGGGTAGTTAAGACGAAGTTTACTCTATCCATGTGATTAGGTATTGTCATGTCCAAGAAAGCTATCAGCACAACTGGGAATTGCAAAGACCTTGCTGAGATTCCATTCCCAGGTTCCTGTTCCAAGGACCTCTGTTCTGATACCGTTCACCATGTCTTGCTGATGTCAGCTGTTGTCAGTCAGGGTGTATCTGAGGGCCTGAACCTGGGAGCCATCTCCATCAAAGCCCATTGCACATTGCAGGTTGCCCTGGTGAATACATGGGGGCTTCTAAGGTTCTGCAGTATGGCCTTTAGAGCCTACACCCATCTATGCAGAGAGTCCACTATGACCATGCCAAATAATTACTCAAAAACAAGAGAAATCACCTCTTAAAAATGTAACATTGGAACAGATGTCCTCATCAGAAAATTTCCCCTCACCTCCTATTCCTGTGAAAACTATAGAAGTTTGGATTTTCCATTAATTTCTTCCAAAGACACTGGTTACTAAGACAAAGAAAGTCAATCTCCCCACAGGGGGCATAGATACCAGTGACACCCTGACCTGAGTTTTAATACTTCCATGTTTTATCTAAAACAACAACAAAAGAGGGTAAATAGCATGCTGGATTTGGGCTGCTTTCATACATGGTATAAATTGTGAACAACTCATCGCCACACTTTCCAGTTGTCCCTAGTTTCTCTATGCAGTGCTGATTCTAGGACCACAGATCAGGCAAAGACTGGCAATGGGTGTAGTTTTGCTGAACTAGTCAGTTGGATGTGGTCAAGGTTTGAGCAGAAGTATGCAGATGAGATGCAAACTAGTAGTTTCATCCTGACTATCCCCCAGCCCAACTTTCCTTTCATTTTGTGTTGCGTTATTTGCCAATCTTACATTTACTGTGATTATATTTAATAGTACTATTAAAGTGATGCTGCCCATTTCAAGCCTCTATTGCAATTATCAGAGTGTTTCTGAACCACATCTTAAACAACAAGTACCTCTGTCCATCATTTTTGGCATCTATCTATACAGTATATGGCCAGCTTAACTGGTTTACATTATATTCAGAATGAATGGCAACAACATGTGTTATATATTACTGCATTATATTGCACTGTATTTTATTATTGCAAGTGTAGATTCTAATTTCTAAATAACTGCTGAAATCAGCAAACAATACATTTTCCCTGTGATCCTTACTTTATTGTAAGTGTTTGTTTAATTTTTGTTTGTGTATCTTTATATTAATACAATTCAATTTAGGAAAGTCTTATAACCAAACATTACTCAGTTTGAATAACCAAGAAAAAAAAGGTTAAACATATTTTCTGAAGTGTGTAAGCATCACAAACTCAAAGGGAGGATTTATCACAAAGGTATCTTTTCAAGTTGCAGTGCTTTGGATGAGACTGCTGTTATTTTTATATGTTAAGATGATGCTTACCCTAAAAAGCTGATAAATGGGAATGGGTCACTAATTACAAAAGCAAACAAAATTCAGTTTCCTCAAACAAAGGTGATGACAACCACTATAAAAGCATTTTCCTTCTACATAGAAACAAAGAAATTCACAGCACATGTAGCACTACAAAGCATACTTTAAATAACCTATTACCAATTCATCATATTTTACTACTTTCTTTTTTTTATAGTGTTGTACCAAAAAATATCAGAAACATACAATTATGAGAAGGGAAAAAATTATACGTGAGTTGTAATACGTTTGTGTTTTTAGCATCTGCTAACTTTGTTAAAACCTTCAGTTTTTCTCATTTAGTTACAGCATATACTGTAATTGAATGGAAATTAGAAATGCTTTGCCAGAAGGTTCTTAACCAGTATGTAGGCACATGCAGTCTATTTTCTCCACTGCAGGTGGTGCTCATCTGTACTGGCAATGCAAGTCGAGGAGGAAGTTGAGTGGGGCCTTGTTCCTCTATGATCTGCTCAGTCACAGGGAGGCAGCATTCGCTTGGATGCTTGCATCCCATGTGATTTTGGCAGCCATTTCCTGTATGGATAGAGTAGGGACAGGTCACCCGTCTGCTTAGCATCACGGAGAGGTTCCAAATGAGTAGGGAAAGTGCAGGGACACGCCATTCTTCCTGGAAGCCACCACACTGTGGTACGGACCAGGCAGGCCACACACCTGAGGCATGCTGCTACTACTCATGACTGTACATCAGTCAGTGTGCCCGATCGTGTTGTCTTCCTGCCGGGCTTGCTGTGCATTACTGAATTTCTGTTTCAATAGAGTTCTGTTTTTTGCAACTGAACCCTGAGTGTATAATGGCGATGCACCATGCTACACCACCTGCTAAGGGAATTTGCTCAAGACATGGTCTCTTTGAAGCAATAAGTGTTCGCATTCAGGTGACATGAACGTACTAAAGGACTTGGACTTACCCCTCTTGCTGGCCAAATTTGATCATTAAGGCAGTCTGCGAGCTGTTTAGCTAATCGTGATACGGGCCTATGAGGCCTACTAGAGGGCAGCAAGGAAACAGTCTGAACAGGTGGAGATTGTCCGCAGGCCTCCCAGGCAAAAATTACTCCTAGCACACCTCCAAGAGGTGATATGGTCTCTGCCCATCAAAGCTCACAGGAAGATTCAAGGGGTCACAGTAATGGTGGAACCACGCAAGGATTCAGTGATGCCAGGGGAGTGGTTGGTTGCTCGCACCATATCCAATGACCACAAAGGGAAGGTGATGGTACAACTCATCAACATGGGGACAACCCCAATTTCACTCCCCAACCATACCACTATAGCAGACATTTACGTGTTACCCCATCACTGTGTCTCGGAAGCCCGTCCAGGGGTAGAAGCCATTTGTTCCACGCTACAGGCAGTCATGGTCTTGTTAGACGAGTTACAGTGACCCCAGCAATGGCTGCATCACCAACTGATGGAGAAACACCTATTGGTATTTGTCATCAGCCCAGAAGACTACGATTACACAGCGCAAATGGGATGCTTGCATCTCATGTGACTTTGGTAGCCATCTTGGGTCATGCAGAGTCTATTTACAACCTTGACTCATATTTCGCATGTGGATAGAATAGGGACAGGTTACCCGTCTGGGACAATGCTTAGTGTCAGGAAGAGATTCCAGATGAGTAGGGAAAGTGCAGGGACACAATCTTTTCTGGAAGCCTCCCCATTTTTGTATGGACCGGCCAGGCCACATTCTGCCCCTCGAATGGCACACCTACTGCTATTATTAATCTATGTACACCTGTGAATGCGCCCGGTTGGGTTGCCTGCCTACAGGGCTTGTTGTGCATTACTGAACTTCTATTTCAATGCAGTTCTGTTTTCTGCTATTGGACTACTGCTGCTGCACCATTCTGCACCTACTCGCAAGTAATATATTTTAATGTTAATTTTCTAATTTTTGAAAGCAAAGCAATCTAATTGCTTATAGCAGAACTGCGGCAAGGCTATCAACAATGAAATATTTACATATTCTTAACAAGCAATAAACATGTTTTCACTAATCTCCGTATATAAAGAAAAAATGGTAAAGCGCTACCCCTGTTGTGATAAAAGTAAAACTAGTGTTCTGACGCACACACTGTGTACCACTAGTAAGCAATAGTACAAATTAATAATTTAATGCAAAATAATCTGTGATCAAATATAATTATAAAATGTGATCCAGACACAATCCATTACAAAAATAATCACAATAAAATATACATATAAATATTATCACACCACACAGTGACACAACTCCATGTGATGACAAACAGATATAGAATTGTGCACATAGAACTCCTTGAGGAAGTCGCAGGACAAGTGACGAAACACGTTGGGATGAGCCTTGTGACGCTATAAACAAAAAAAGCGACAATTTTGAAAAAAACGCATTCTTTTTTACTTTTAATAAATATCCCCAAAAAATATATAAAAAAAACATTTTTTTTCCTCAGTTTAGGCTGATGCGTATTCTTTTACATATTTTTAGTAATAAACGCTTATTGTGATTTTTTTGATTGGTTTGCGCAAAAGTTATAGCGTCTACAAAATAGGGAATAGTTTTATGGCATTTTTATTAATAATTTTTTTTAATTTTTTTTTACTAGTAATGGTGGCGATCGGCAATTTTTATCGTGACTGCGACATTATGGCGGACACATTGGACACTTTTGGCATGATTTTGGGACCATTCACATTTATACAGCGATCAGTGCAATTAAAAATGCATTGATTACTGTGTAAATGTGACTGGCAGTGAAGAGGTTAACCACTAGGTGGTGCTGTAGGGGGTTAAGTGTGTCCTAGGAAGTGATTCTAACTGTGGGGGGGAGGGGCTATGTGTGACATGACACTGGTCACCGCTCCCGATTACAGGGATCGGTGATCAGTGTCCTGTCACTAGGCAGAACAGGAAAATGCTTGTTTACGTTAGCATTTCCCAGTTCTTCCTCTCCATGAGACGATCGCAGGTATCCCAGCGGACATCGAGTCCAGGGGACCCGCGATCACACTCACGGAGGTCGTGGCGGGCCTTGCGTGCCCGCAAACAGCTTCTTAGGGCAATGTACAGGTACGTTAATCTGCCTGTACGTGCCCTTCTGCCGACGTATATCGGCGTGAGCTGGTCGGCAAGCGGTTAAGGGGGCTTCATACCATTAATGTGCCAAGCTTATTACTAAAGTGCACAGTGAAATGTGAGTTTTAACTTTTTAAACTTTTATTAAAAGATTGTTTTTTACAATTCATCACTATGTTAGCCTTTTGATTTTTTATGAGTGCTACCTATATAGATCATCGCATGCTAGAACAAATGTGTCAGGAACAGGATCCCTAAAACCTACCGGTGGATTTATTTACCCCTTAAAGGGGAAGGCTCATAGTGACCTGTGGCAGGTCAAAGCTGGAGGTGAGCGCATAGTTTGGAAGGTGGAGGGGCACTGGAGGTGATTTTTTGGACTCTATTCAATGTTATATATCTGTTTGTCAACGCATGTAGTTGTGTCACTCTGTGGTGTGATAATATTTATATGTATATTTTATTGTGATTATTTTTGTAATGGATTGTGTCTGGATCACATTTGAAATTTAGATTTGATCAAAGATTATTTTGCATTGAATTATTAATTTGCACTATAGTGGTACACAGTGTGTGAGTCAGAACGCTAGTTTTACTTTTATCACAACAGGGATAGAGCTTTACCTTTTCTTCTTTACATTCACAGTTCAGTATATGTGGGAACACAAATTGGGTACACAACTGCAGACCCCAACACTTGAATGTTTGTTTTTTAATTTTGCACATAGAAGCACAGGGGATCAGGCACTGTTTTACATACCGGTAATCTCTGTATATGCAGACACTGTGGCCCAATTAAATTCCCAAAGTTCACATTAAAAGCAGTAAAGTTGGATCTTAACACTTTTGTCGCTCTCCTATTCTTATACACCTGCTCTACATTCACATTAGAGATTAAAATGCTGGCTGCTGTTCCTTGGGTGAGTGTTTGCTCTTACCCGAAAGGAAATGAAGAGAAACTTACAAAATATCAAGCAGGTTTTGACAATATTATTATTAGCACTTCTTTTTGTTTGCAGTGGTTACAGCCTACCGTTTCCTTTTAGATCTTATTGTGTTATACATTTTTGGTTATCCATTCATATACTGACCAGGTCACATAAGCTGATTATACTGCATAGTGGTTTAACATGGACTAGAGATATAGGTTAAATAAGGAGGGGTAGGTGTGGCGCTGTTCTAGGGTACAATAATTGGATGCCCCTGGTGTGTGCAAGTGCTATCAATGCACATATGCAAGAGTATGTTGTAATCAAAAAACTACTAAAGTGACAGGTGCTCTTCAAAACTGTGCCTTGGTGATACTCATATATATCAGAACATTATTTTCATGCAAAAAAATATAAAAATGTATATATATATATAAATATATATATATATGTATATATATATATATATATATATATATATATATATATATATATATATATATATATATATACACATATATATATATATATATATATATATATATATATATACATATACATATATATATATATATACATATATATATATATATATATATATACATATATATACATATACATATACATATACATATATATATATATATATATATACATATACACATATATATATATATATATATATATATATATATATATATATATATATATATACGCTGTGATCATAAATAGTCCATAGTTCATTGCAGAAAAAAATATAAAGTGAAATCGAAAAATTGAACATTAAAAAAGTGACAGGTGCTCTTCAAATCTGTGCTCCGTGCTCCTTATAGATCCCCTATAGGTATTGCACTCAACCAAACAACTCACCCCACACAGGGGTATCTCGCTTTCACAGTATCTGCCACTGTGCAGCAATCATCAGATCTTCATCTGCTGTGTCAGCTATATCTTTCTGTGCTTGCGGTATAAGGTGTATCTTTCTTCTTTACATCTCCCTCCGCATCTCCCACATATAGGAAAGAGACATCTCCATAGTGTGATTCCATTTTAAATTACATTTATTGGGACATAAAAGTGGAAATGTACTCACATTGATTCAAATGCATATAAGCCTTTAAAAAAACACAGGAAGCCGGGACGATTCACGTTCCATGGCCCGAAACTGGAAGTGATGCAAAGACGCTAGATGCTCCGCCCTATGCATTTCGTCATCAAGACGTCACCGGGAGCTATCTACATATCTATAGGGATATAGGTTGTTTCCTTTGTTTTTAGCATTTTTACTTTGCATTATGCGTAATCATGCATTAAGGGGGGTGTTTTAAAATTTCCTAGGGTTACAGATATTATGGATTTTTCAATTTTACACTCATGAATAAAGTTAAATATATGATCACCATGCATTTTCATACTGCTTATTTATATTATTTTTATTTGTTATATATTATGGTGCTGCTTAGTCTTTGTGGTAATGGATTGGTGTTATAGACAGTTCATTCTTTGCTGCATACTTAGTAGTGCTGGTTCTTTTCTTTTTTTTTTGCATTTTGTTACATGTTAAAAAATGGTATGTGTTTGAATGCCCACAGCCTGGCCACAGCTCTATTCTATTTTTATTTTTTGCACATAGATGTTATAAATCCTTCAGTTAAAATTGACATCACACAAAACTCATACATTTTCTAAATATGGGGTGAAATGCAATGGACTACAGAAAAATTAAAGTTAATGTAAAGGTTTAACTTTTATTTTGTTTAAATAACAAACATGTTATACTTAACTGCTCCGTACAATGGTTTTGCATAGAAGAGCACTGATTCTCCTCTTCTGGGGTCCCCTGCCAGCACTCCTGGCTCCTCCCCCATGGCCAATGCCCACCAAAGCAAGCCACTTGCTCTGGGGACACATGCCATAGCCCTGCTCTGTATGGCTATAAGACAAACTCCTGCTATTTTGTCTCAACCAATGAGAAGGCAGAGAGCCGAGAGAGCCTCTGCTCTCATGCACATCACTGGTTGGTGGGTGAAGCTTCATGCAGAAAGTTCTTTTCCTTAATGCAGAAAATAGAGTCTCTAGTCATTATTACAGAATGCCAGTAGAATAGGCTTTTTCATGTCTGACATTTATGTTAATATACAATAAATTGACCCTATCACTTGAAATAAAAGCTCATTAGTTATTACTATAGTGTTCCGCTGTATACTAAAGCACAAATACATATGCATCTGACAATCAGTAGAGCAGAAAGCTTATTGCACTAATCTGACCGCTATAAACCGTTTACTATGACCTAATAGTCTTGGCAATATTATCTCCATTTGTTATTTGTTGTGTCTAGGTCACAGTATCTCTAGAACATTGATTGTTCAAATTTCAGCCTTCAAAGTCAACTAAGTCGAAAGATTGGACAGGTATTGGATTTCGTGTTTGGATGTCCTCAATGACATCACACAACATGGAGCCATTGCAAAACCACGCTAGATGCAGCACCTGTGAAAAGGAGTGCAAATAATGAAAAGTGGATTTTTTAGTAAAATTTTTACAAAATGAAATAACTCCACTTGGTCATTCCAAAAATATAACAGAATTTTCATGGAAGATTGTCCTGTAGCTTGTCCTCTTTACAAGGAAAATGATTTGTTTCTTACAGGAAATGCTCTAGTATTGCACAGCTAAAAATTATGATTTTTCATCCTGCCACTGTATATTAAAAAGGCAAAGTTCATAACCCCACTTTATAACTTTGTGCACAACACTTTTGTGGAATTAGACAGAAAATAGCCTGTCATCATTCATGCATACTGGATGGTCATAGTCACCTTGAATATTTCTGTATTCAGCACAAAAATCAAGTTGATATGATGAGCCAGAAAACATTGAGGCCTAACAATCATCAGTAAGCTCAGCTTATTCTTCATATCCTTGCCTCGTGACATGATAGCAGCATAGGTGCTGTTGGAAGAAGTATGGAGCTAGTAAAGCTGGAAAACACAGTCTACATGTTTACTGCCAGTCAGTGACTTACCAATTAGTCAACACATGTATGAAATAGCATTGCTCAAATGCCTCCCATTCGTCTTTCCATCAGTTTTCCTCCCACAATGGGTGTCATCCCCTTTAGGAGCTTGTCTCACTCCATGACACAATCACAATAGCAAAACTGGGGTAGCACACATCACATAGAACAAATGAACAATAGAACAACCGCATTGACTGGTAATCTAGCAAAGGCTTCAGCTACAGTCCCTGCATCTTGGCCATGGCCCTCTGATGCATTACTCCTTGTTTTGGTTTCAGTCGTGGAGGTAGAGGGACCTCTATGACTTAAAGGGGTTGTAAATTCAGAAGGTTTCTTATCTTAATGCATTCTATGCATGTGTGGGTTGCTAGGCCGGAGATGGGGCCTATCCTGGGCACATCTGGCTGCTAGGGCCTATCCAGAAGCAAGAGAGCAACACAGGGTTGGGACTGCGGCTTGCAAAAGTGATGGTTCTGTCGGCCGGAGAACCTGTCGTGGTCGGAAGTAGAGGGGAAGCTGTCACCCATAAGGGACTAACCACCTAGATACCAGGGACCACAGTGAGTAACTGAAGCAAATACTGGAGTAGTATTCTCACCAACCGGGGATGGTGAAGAATCAAGAAACTTCAGTGGGAATCAAGCCAGGGACCCAGCCAGTGGAGGTGACGCTTGCAGAGCAGCCTTGTGTGTCAAGCCAGGGAAAGAGCAGGCCAGCGGGGATGAAGCTTGAAAGGTATCTAGAGTGCCAAGCTAGGGACCCAGCAAAGAAGCGGGGGTGATGCTTGAGGATGATACCACCGTGAAGATTGGAGGAGCTCAAAGGATTCAGTGGCAGTGAATCAGTGGGTCTAGTGAGAGACTGGGAGATCAGTGTGTTGAAGAACTACAAGGACTGATTGTAGTGAAAGTGAAGGAACTGTTAAGCTTTGTGTTTGGAACTGTTAAAGACTGTTGCCATAGGAGATAGCATTCCTACACATGCAGATGTGGCGTCTTGCTGGATGCCTTTTCCTGCATGGCTGTCCTTCTATTTAAGTCTAGAACTCTGCCAATTAATCTAGCAACTACCTAAGGGCATCCTGGCCCTAACCCTCTCTCCCCCAAAAAAAGGTTTGTTAAGAGAAATAAACTTTCTTTTGCATCCAAGAAGTGTTTGACGCCCAATAACGTTAACAACTGTACACCCACCATGCCTCACAACCTTCTACATACAGAAAGATGTCAGCAATCCCTGGCTCTGGAGTTGCTCATAGGATCAAAGGAGTCCTGGGACCCTGCTACACAAGCAATGTCATTGAAGGTCTACTGGGAGTATATGAAAGCGCTTCTTGTCTTGTTGAGTTTGACTGATGACTAAAGGCTAAAGCTGGCCATACATGGTTTGAAATTTGGCTAGCTCAGCAAATGACTGGCCAAATTTCGATCCATGTTTGGGCAGGGAAGTTGTACAAAAGTGGATCGACTTCTTTACAATCACCCTGTCGGATTTTCCCCAGTCGATCAGCGCTACAGGCTGCAGCCTGCAATGCTGATCAGTGTATTCTGATAGTGGAAAATCTCTTTTGCCCCTTCAGATATTTTAGATGAACTGTCGTGATTGGCTCTTAAAAGCTGTATACTAACAATCAGATTATTGTACAATTTCTTTGAATGCTGTATGTTCCATCTGATTTTCTGTTTATGTGTACTAGGCTTTAATTTGGTGTTATCCCCCCACATTACCTGCTGACTGTACAGGTAGATATCAGTAGACTGGTGGGCTCATCTATCTGCTCATTCTCATCTATTATATTATTCCTTGTCAGCACATTTGCCTACAGCTTATTTGATTGCCTATCAGTGCTCCCTCTCCAGTGCGGCTGTACAGAGATTTACAAGAGGTAAACATAAACACATAGAAAATCTCTTTTTACTTTTTTTGATATCATAATTGTACCAATGGCCTGTCAGATTATTGCCAACTCTTCTAAAATCTACAATTTAACGGTTGGATGCATTGCCTAGGCCTGCCTATATCTGGCATCATGGCTTTGTATAAAATGTTTTATATTATTATATAATATATTATATATTATTATATTATATGATATACATTTCAATTTACACAATTAATATTGTGTAACTTCAAACTAAGCTTACACATTTGGAAGGCAAATACTTTAATGCAATGTAAAAATTAACTAAAAAGACTGCTGATCTGATTAACTTATTATACTTATTATTATACTATCGTGGTAATTTTAATAATTTCAATCAAAGTATCAGGATCAAAATAGCAAGGCATAAACCTGTTAATGAACAGAACTCTTTTAGCCCCTTTAAGCACATAATATGTAGTAAAAGCATACATTTTGATTCAAAGATGAAAGCCACTAATGTGTTTTACTATTATTCCATTTCTACATGTTTTTTGCTAACAGTGGTTTGCTTTTTGTCTGTTTGCCCCTTTTTGCCTTTGAACTACTGTTCTCCAAGTTCTAATCTAGATAGTACAAAGCTTTTCCAAAATGAATATTGAAAAAAGTACAAAAGTTAAAAGCCAACAGATGTGAAAAAGGTATAGTGTACAATAACATGTAGCAAATTTAAATGGACTTATGCAGGTTATTTAAAAACCTATGCAATTTTTGAATTTCATTCAAAAAAAGCCAACAGGTTGCTGAGAAGGGAAAATCATATTGGTTTCATTTTGCCCATTTTTTTCCTGTTAGAACACCTGAAACAAAAGAACAATATGAACTGAAGAGAAGATTAAAGGGAAATATTTTTATGGACTTCAGAAGGATGAAGAGGTGACCTTAATAAAGGAGATGTCAGCCTTGCTGGATCGACAATGAAATGAAGAATGCTTGGGGTAAAATAATGGTAGTGGTGATAGACTTATTGGCATAGGTACTATTTTGTCTTTGACAGGTAGCAAGAATGTTCCATCTGAAGAAAAGTTTAGACTTTTACGGTAAAAGGAAAAAGCAAAATCAATAGTAAGTTAAAACATTGCTGAAATATTTTCTATGAAAGTAGCCACCCTGAAAGTTAATGTTGCTTATTCCCTAGAAAGATTAGGTCCCAACAATGCTCTGGGGTTTTTGTGATTCTTTACTAACAAAGCTCTAGATGTTTGATTGCTATAGTAAATGCTCACATGTGAAACAAGTCAAACCATTGCTTCGATCTCATCCTGCTGCAAAATGCACTCCTTAACAGCATTTAACTTTGAGGACAGCTGCTATTATTAAAGGTCCTGTCATTTTGCTGGAAGCAAATAGGGATAAGAGTCTGATTTGACATTATCAAGGGTTGGAGGCAAATCCTGTGAGTTGTAGACAAATCCAGCACAATAATGTTGGAATTTTCTATAGCAACTATAAAGCACTGCCTGGCTACCAGGATGACAACAGTAGTGCGCATCCTCCAGCACGCAGACCAGAAACTTTTGCCAGTAACTGACATGGGCTCACATATCGGTGCACCTGCAGATGGGCACACATTACGCATGCATTGGTGCATGTGTCTGTGCACATTGGTGCACACGCACACCCAGTGTCAAGGCTGGCACCAAGCACCCTACTTAAAGGAAGAGAGAATGACTGAAGACTCCTGATCCCAACCTTGGCTTGTCATTGACCATGCTCTGCTGAACTCCTGATCCTGACTTTGGCTTGTGGTTGACCATGCTTTCATCTGCTCTTCCATGTATGACACTGGCCTGGCTACTGACTTTGTTCCTGCTTTCCCATATCAAACTTGGCCTGTCTGCTGATCATGTCTCTGTACTGATGGCTACCTGAACTTGCCCTGGTGGGACTCTTGCACAATCTCCATATTACTGTATCCAAGGTCCACCTCATGGCTGCTACACTGCACCACTGCAGGCCTACAGACTGCCAAACACGGTTCTTCCTGGTTCTTCCTGGTGTGCTTCAACACTGCTGGCTATGGTCTTGACACTTCTCCTACCTGTTAGTTGGTCCACCTGCACCTGTGTTACTTTTTGCCTTGTACTCCTGTCTCCATATTCAGGAGTGCTCAGATCAGAGATACAAGTGGTGCCCTCTTGTCACTTTGGCCTCCAACCAAGGTATGTGCCACTGACCTTTAAAGTTTGGTTAACTGGATTAGAAGAACCAATAAGGGGGCTTTTGGATAAGCCACCCCCCTCACTATAAAATGGTAGGTTCCGCAGAAAAAGAGACAATGTTCTTCAGCTGTAATAAGGAAAGCATAGGGAGTGCTGCTGATAAAGTACATAGGGAATGATTATTGTAGTGTTTGTAGGTCACTGGAAGCTTGAGAGGTATCTAGAGTGCCAAGCTAGGAACCCAGCAGTGAAGCGGGGGTGACGCTTGAGGAAGATACCACTGTGAAGATTGGAGGAGCTCAAGGGATTCAGTGGCAGTGAATCAGTGGGTCTAGTGAGAGACCGGGAGCTCAGTGTGCTGAAGAACTACAAGGAGTGATTGTAGTGAAAGTGAAGGAACTGTTAAGTATTGTGTTTTGAACTGTTAAAGACTGAGCATGTGCACTCAACTTCTTTGGTCTATTCTGAGTGGAACCTGTCCTGTTAAACTGCTGTATGTTCTTGGCCACCGTGCTGCAGCTCAGTTTCAGGGTCTTGGCAATTTTCTTATAGCCTAGGCCATCTTTATGTAGAGCAACAATTCTTTTTTTCAGATCCTCAGAGAGTTCTTTGCCATGAGGTGCCATGAGGTGCCATGAGGTGCCATGTTGAATTTCCAGTGACCAATATGAGAGAGTGAGAGCGATAACACCAAATTTAACACACCATCCATGCTCCCCATTCACACCTGAGACCTTGTAACACTAATGCGTCACATGACACCTGGGAGGGAAAAGGGCTAATTGGGCCCAATTTGGACATTTTCACTTAGGGGTGTACTCGTTTTTGTGGCCAGAAGTTTAGACATTAATGGCTGTGTGTTGAGTTATTTTGAGGGGACAGAAAATTTACACTGTTATACGAGCTGTACACTCACTACTTTACATTGTAGCAAAGTGTAATTTCTTCAGTGTTGTCACATGAAAAGATATAATAAAATATTTACAAAAATGTGAGGGGTGTACTCATTTTTGTGAGATACTGTATATATATATATATATATATATATATATATACTGTATATACAGTGCCTAAAAAAGTTTTCATACCCCTTGAAATTTTCCACGTTTTGTCATGTTACAACCAAAAACATAAATGTATTTTATTGGGATTTTATGTGATAGACCAACACATAAATGATAAATGGTTTTCAATTTTTTTTACAAATAAATATCTGAAAAGTGTGGTGTGCAATTGTATTCAGCCTCCTTTACTCTGATACCCCTAATAAAAATTTAGTAGAACCAATTGCCCTCAGAAGTCACTTAATTAGTAAATACAGCCCACCCATGTGTAATTTAATCTCAGTATAAGTACAGCTGTTCTGTAAAGCTCTCAGAGGTTTGTTAGAGAACCAGACAGGTCAGGGATAAAGTTGTAGAGAAGTTTAAAGCAGGGTTAGGTTATAAAAAAAAATATCCCAAGCTTTGAACATCTCATGGAGCACTGTTCAATCCATCATCCGAAAATGGAAAGTGTATGGCACAACTGCAAATTTACAAAAACGCGGCCATCCAGCTAAACTGACAGGTTGGGCAAGGACTTAATCAGAGAAACAGCCAAAAGGCCCATGGTAACTCTGGAGGTGCTGCAGAGATCCACAGCTCAAGTGGTAGAATCTGTCCACAGGACAACTATTAGTCGTGCACTCCACAAATCTGGCCTTTATGGAAGAGTGACGAGAAGAAAGCCATTGTTGAAAGAAAGCCATAAGAAGTCCTGTTTGCAGTTTGTGAGAAGACATGTGGGGGAAAAAGCAAACGTGGAAAAAGGTGTCAGATGAGACCAAAATTTTACTTTTTTGGCCTAAAAGCAACATGCTTTGTGTGGCAGAAAGCTAACACTGCACATCGCCCTGAACACACCATCCCCACTTTGAAACGTGGTGGCAGCATCATGTTGTGGGAATGCTTTTCTTTAGCAAGGACAGGGAAGCTGGTCAGAGTTGACGGGAAGATGGATAGAGCCAAATACAAAGCAATTTTAGAAGAAAACCTGTTAGGCCCCTTTTTTACACTGCCGCAACTTCGCTAGATTTTGCAGCGATTTTGGAGCGGTTTTTGTGTGATTTCGGGGAATGCCTGTGTAAACTTGAGGTCTACGGACCTCAACTTGCATCAAAGTGGGACCATAGTAGCACAGGTATTATTTTGAAGTCACACAGATATGAATGGTACTCATTGGAAATCATGGGGAATGACTTGTCATGTGACTTTGCAGTCCCAAGTTGCAGGACAAGTCACACAAGTGTAAAAGGGGCCTTAGCCCCTTCCACACGGGGCGGATCTGTTTAGCAGAGTCTGCCAGCTCAGCCGGAGATCGCTTCGTTGATCTCCGCTGAGCCGGCTGATGACAGGTCCGCCTCTGCTCACTGAGCGGGGAGGGACCTGTCAGAGCGCCGCTGATTCCTATGGGGAGATCGGACAAAAACTGACAGCATGTCCGTTTTCATCAGATCTCATCTGATCTGATCCACCAAGATGGATGGCAGACGTATCGCTATACGTCTGTCTTGAGCGGATCGGATGGCAGGTGGATGTCAGCGGACACATCTCCGCTGACATCCGCCTGCCCACAGGAGTCAATGGGTGGTCCGCTCAGATCGGACAGGTGGATCCGAGCAGGCTTGTCATGTGAAAGGGGCCTTAAAGTCTGAAAAAGACTTGAGACTGGGGCGGAGGTTCACCTTCCAGCAGGACAACGACCCTCAACATACAGCCAGAGCTACAATGGAATGGTTTAGATCAAAGCATATTCATGTGTTAGAATGGCCCAGTCAAAGTCCAGACCTGAATTGAGAATCTGTGGCAAGACTTTAAAATTTCTGTTTACAGATGCTCTCTGTCCAATCTGACAGAGCTTGAGCTATTTTGCAAAGAAGAATGGGCAAAAATTTCACTCTCTAAGTACAAAGTCAATATCTACATTGTATTGACTTGAGTATTTTTAAAACCATTTATCATTTTCCTTCAACTTCACAATTATGTGCCACTTTGTGTTGTTCTATCACAAAAAAATCCCAATAAAATAAAGTTACGTTTTTAGTTGTAACATGATAAAATGTGGAAAATTTCAATGGGTATGAATATTTTTTCAAGTTACTGTGTATATATGTGTGTATATATATATATATATATATATATATATATATATGTGTGTGTGTGTGTGTTATATGTACAATGTACACTGCTCTTTGCATACTGTATATTCACATCGGTCCCTGCCCTGAATAAGATGAGGAGATTACAATCTAAGGTCCCCTAACTCACATGTTTATATAAACAGATAAAATTACCTAAAGTAATTTTGAAGCCTATATTTAAAAAAAAATGACAAACATGTTATGTTTACCTGATCTGTGCATTAGAATTGCACAGAGGCCCTGATCCCCCTCGCCTGGGGTTCACCCACCAGCAATCCTTGTTCCTCCTCTTCTCGATGTGCAACCATAGGAAGCCATTTCCTATGGTGGCACACCTGTGAGCTCGATCCCAAGCACTGCTGCTTGTGTCTGTAGACACAGACAGCGTGGCTCGGCCCCGGCCCTCTCCCTTATTACAAAATTTGACTGACAACAGCAGGAGCTAATGGTTTCCGCTGCCTCGGAAAAGCCTGTGAGAGTGGGGAGAGTCACTACAGATGGGCACAATGCTGGTACAGATGGAGATCAATATAAAGAGGGATGATGGGGTAATACAGGTACTGGAAAAAATTTTTTTTTACCTTAATGCAGGGAATGCATTAAGGTAAAACATGCTTTAGAACCACTTTAACCTACCAGTATGTCTTTGAAATGTGAGAGGAGACCAGAGTAAACCTATGCAAGCACATGTAGAACATGCAACCTACATGCAGCTAATATTGTGATTGGATTTCAAACTGAGGGGCTCTAGTGCTGCAAGGCAGAAGTGCTAACCACTAAGCCATTGTGCTGCCCACACTCTATATTAGGGTCTAACCAAGCTACTTTCATACCATCGAGCCACTAAACATTATATGTGGCTTTTGCCTCTCAGATAACACACCACAGATTTTATTTCAAGAAAAAACATGCCTCATATATTTACATTTTCTGTCTATTTAAGTGCTTGCGTACAGTCTTCATGTTAGACAATTTCTACCAGACTTACTGTATACTGTACCTAAGGTCTATATATTTTAATTCTTTAGCATAATTGGAGATATGGGGCAATGTGTGGCACTGCAAAAAGAGACGCTTACAAACAATACTAATAAACTGTTTTGCCACTGGACAATTGGTATAAGGTTGAGGGCTTTAACTTTTTTTTATGTAGTAAACCTTGCTGTTGTTGCTACTTCCACTATTCAGTTCCACTGACCACCAGTTCCAACAGTGCCTAGTGAACAATAAAAGTTAACCCTCTAAGGGTTGTGTGTCATTGCCAGTACTATTACAGTACTATGTGCATTATAGCAGCCAAGCAGTCGGAAAGCGGAGGTGACTTGGCATATGTGACAGAGGTCTCCAGTAGCAAAGCAACTTAGAGTATTAAAGGACAAATCAGTAATGGTATAGAGCTTCTTGGGATACATCTCTAGTCAATGCTAAGAGTGGAGACAAAAACTTAAACATGCATATTAGTATCACTGGGATGAGGTGACAGGTTGCTGGGCTGGTAGCATCTGGTATACTTTTTTTGTTCAGAAGTGCTGCACAAAGGAAGACATTTATAAATGAACTGTTATCCTTAATGCCATATCTTTCAGCCTGCCAGGATATGAGCGCTCTGCCTCTCCAGGTTCCCATGTGAACCCTGCCCACAAACAAATCTTTTACCTTTGTTTCCTGCTTTACCTGTTGAAAGAAAAACCATTCCAGCTGGTATAGCGAATTTATAGTTCAGAAAAGTTTCTGATCACAGAAGAATGTAGAAAGATGGTCATTTGTTAAGGATGTACCATTGAATATTTGAGTGGGTGCTTGTGTGTTGAAGCTTGATGCTTGAAATGCCATCTCTTCTAGGAGAAATGCTTCTGCCCCATCTCATGATGAAGCAGAGAAAGGTATTACAAAAATTTTTTACCATCACTAACAGACTATACAACTTTGTGAACCCTGTAATTTAGTGGGTCATGAGGACCATACTATTTTATTAATACATGTTTGATGAATGTTGTGGGTTGGTGATATGATGCTCTTAGAGCCTAGCATGCAATGCATCATGTTGATTTTTAAAGAAATAACTATTTATTGACTTCAAAATAAAACATTGATATTTACTTTTACACGTGTTATAATTTGATGGTGCTGAAAGTCCCCTATACCTTTACCTTTTCATATATGGAATAGTCACTTGGTTGATTTGTTACAGAATTTTGACCAGCTCATGGCCAAAAACTGATATCCAACAAAACATCAAGCATGTGGGATAATTATTTGTCTTGTTTTACTTTCTACAAACAGTGACTCCTTGAAGTCTTCTTTTTCCAAAAATGGGATAGGCTAAAACTGGCCATACATGGATCAGTTTATTTCGTTCAGCCAGCCGGCTGAACAAAACAGATGAAACCAATTTCCCCATCCACACATTCAAGGTGGATGGGGAAATCCTGTCCACTATGCCATTGTCTTCTGACAGCATGACTCCCCCCGCCATCATAATATGCTGATCAGTGCTTCCAAGTCCTTTAATTGCCCAACAATAAATTATTAGCCCAGCTGGGGTAATTAGAGCATGAAGCATGCTCTTACTGTACATTTTGTTGTGCTCATTCCAGCTGCATCTTCTAATGCAAATGCTACCCCTTCCCCAGGCTCTGAAAGCAACACATGGTCCTTTTCTAATGCCTGGTGATGGCACTGCTCTCAAGGAGTTGCTAGGCAGTGGTTTAGCTCCATCTGCCTGACCTATCAGCCTTACACTCCTGGTTTTGGCCAAAATGTTACTCCCATCAGCTGTGGCACTGTGGTGCTCTATTTGAGCATCACAAACCCAGATCCCAGGACAAGAATATAGGTAGCAGTCTAACAGTTCAGATGTGTTTAAAATGCATATAGTTCAGTAATAAATAGCACATACCACAAGCAAGGCTGCAGGCAGAGCAGACTTGCTGGTGCTTGTGGTGCGCCACTGCATATGTCAGTAGAGCAGCACAGAGACAAGTTAGTACTAGCAGAAGCAGGTCAGAGCAGGCCAAGCAGTAACTGACAGTCTGATAACACAGGAAGGTCAGAAGAAAGCTTAGTCTAGATGAGCTGGGTCACACACGTGTGGATCATACTTCAAACGGTATAAAATCACAGCAAGGCGAGAGCAAGATCAGAGCAAGCCAGGTCATACATGGTAATACAAAGAGTAGAATAGATCAGAGCAAGCCAGGTCATACATGGTAATACAAAGAGTAGAATAGATCAGAGCAAGACAGGTCATACATGGTAATACAAAGAGTAGAATAGAGTCAAGCAGGAGAAAACAAGTTAGCGTCTGCTATCATGAACACTGATGCTGTGTACAACAGGTGCCTAAATCATAGACAGCAAGCTCATTTCAAGGTAAGAGCTGTGTCAGGAAGGGCAAGGCATATTGCCAGTAGACAATATGGTTCCTCTAGGCAGACTTCTGTGCCTTGTCACAGGCTAAGTCATGCGCTCTCTCATAAACGTAGGAATTTGGCAAATACTTATGCGAATGCCTATTGGCACGCGCAGAGGTATGTGCACACGTGCGCATACATATGAACATCAGTGTGCTCATGTGCACAGATGACAGATGTCAGCGCCAAACGGGCTATTCAAACTGTCAGTGCTCAGGATCACTGCTGCTTTGTCTTTCAGCCTCCTGTGTAACCTGTAACCCTGTGATTCTGTATCCTGATTCCAGTTGCTGACCCAGCTTGCCTGACCACCCTCTGAACTCCGTCTGCACCAACCCTTGCAGGCATGCCACATGATATGCTGCAACATAATTCTTATGCAGTAACTGTATTAAAAGTTCTTTTCCTTTCTACCTTATCCTTTTTAAAATAATCCATTATTATTTGTGAGTTTAAATTCCCCTTTAAGACATATCTACCTATATATTTTTTCCCTGTAGAGATTTGACTTCTTATCTTTATTGTGTATTACATGAGCACCATCTCACTGTGACCAAACAGCAGCTAAAATTCTTTGCCATATCAATAAATTAAATGAGGTCTATCATCATGGTTGAGTGGGTC